>NC_036847.1:2865812-2869851 GCF_002910315.2 Salvelinus sp. IW2-2015
GTGCCTGGACTGGGCACCGGCGCAGAGGAAGGCTCCTGCCCTGGATCTGGACTGGATGCCTTGCCTGGAAGCTCCGAACCGTTGACCCTCGCTGGAGGTTACGGAACGTTGACCGTCGCAGGAGGTGCCATGGACCGTCGCAGGAGGTTCCGGACCGTGGACCGTCGTAGGAGGTTCCGGACCGTGGACTGTTGTAGGAGGTTCCGGACCGTGGACCGTTGCAGGAGGTTCCGGAACGTTGACCGTCGCAGGAGGTTCCGGACTGTGAACCGTCGCAGGAGGTTCCGGACTGTTAACCGTCGCCACAAGCTCTGGACTGGGAACCGTCACCCCAAGCTCTGGACTGTGGACCGTCGCCGGAAGCTCTGGACTGGGGACTGTCGSCGGAAGCTCTGGACTGTGGACCGTCGCCGGAAGCTCTGGACTGGAGACTGTCGCCGGAAGCTCTGGACTGGGAAGGTGCACTGGAGGCCTAGTGCGTGGAGCCAGTGCAGGGAGCACCGGACTGGTGACACGCACTTCAGGACGAGTGCGGGGAGCAGGTACAGGACGTACCGGACTGGGGAGGCGCACTGGAGGCCTGATGCGTTTGAGCTGGCACAGGTTGCACCAGACTGGGACACGCTCTTCAGGGCGCGCGCGGGGAGCAGGCACAGGACGTACCGGACTGGGGAGGCGCACTGGAGGCCTGATGCATATAGCCAGCACAAATTGTACCGGAACGATGACACACTTCGCACGGCAAGTGCGGGGAGCTGGCACAGCACGTACTGGGCTGTGGAGGGGTACATCAGGGCGAGTGCGAGGAGCAGGCACAGGACGTACCGGACTGGGGACACGCACTTCAGGGCGAGTGCGAGGAGGAGACACTGGATGTACCGGACTGGGGAGGCGCACTGGAGGCCTGATGCGTGGGACCGGCACAGATTGCACCGGACTGGTGACACGCTCCTCCAAACGCCTGCATTGCCCCATACTCCACGCCAACTCCATTCTCCGGTATCCCTCCTCGCACTGTTCCATCGACTCCCAGGCGGGCTCTGGTACTCTCCTTGGGTCGACCGACCACCTCTCTATTTCCTCCCAGGTTGTCTCTGGTTCACACCTCGGCCCCGCCGACCACCCCGTGTGCCCCCCCCCCCAAAAAAATATTTGGGCTGTCTTTTGGGCTTTCTTTGTGGCCACAAACCCCGGCATTGTCCCTGTCCTCCTTTCTCTCCTTGCGTCTTCCGCCAAGGAAGGCGATCCTGTCCTGCCAGGATTTCCTCCCAAGTCCAGGATCCCTTCCCATCCAAGATCTCCTCCCAAGTCCAGGATACACTCTCCTCCTGGGCACCCTGCTTGGTCCTGGTGTGGTGGGATCTTCTGTCACGGCTGTGTGGAGAGACGGACCAAGGCGCAGCGTGCTCTGAGTTCCACATCTTTAATTTAGTGAAACTTACAAAACAAAAGGAAACAAACAACGAACCGTAACATCAGAGGTGCTACATGCACTAACTCAAAACAAGATCCCACAAAACACAGTGGGGAAATGGCTGCCTAAATATGATCCCCAATCAGAGACAACGATAAACAGCTGCCTCTGATTGGGAACCATACCAGGCCAACATAGAAATAAAACAACCTAGATTACCCACCCTAGTCACACCCCGACCTAACCAAAATAGAGAATAAAAAGGCTCTCTATGGTCAGGGTGTGACAGCCTGAGGGAGGGCCGAGCCAACTCTCTCACAGTCACACACTTAGCAGCTGAGGAGAGAGAGGAAGGACAGCTGTGAAAACAACAGCTGGAAAATGAGTTTCGAAGCAAAGTAGCATTTGGATGCATTTTAATAATGTAGACAATGTTAGAGCACAGTGTAGAATTTGCCAAAACAAAATCTCATATAAAGCCAGTTCTACGCACAACCTACACCGGCATATGCGAACTGTGCACCCAACTATGAAGCTAGCTGTAGCGGAGCTTCGAGAAACTAGCGGGCCTGCTAGTGATAGTGGTGGAGCCAGCACCTCCACACGTGGAGATGTATCCACTCAGTCGAGTAGGCCTACTCCGCGACCCACAGCAACGCAGTCTTCTATGGACCAGTTTATGTCGAAGTCTATGTCTGTAGTAAAACAAGGCCAAATTGATATTGCATCGGCTAAAATGATTGCCACCGATTTCCAGCCATTTGCGATCGTGGAGGACAGAGGTTAAACAAATTATAGTAATAGTCCAAATCCAATGTACACAATTCCAAGCAGGYAAACCCTTTCAAAATCACTTATTCCACAACTGTACGAGAGCACACAGGCTCAAGGGTAGCCACTTCTTACATGTCGGTTACATGTCACTTCATTGAAGATTTTCCGATGTCTATCTGTCTTCTGGACTGCTTTGAGTTCAGCAATAGACACACCTCAGAGAACTTGGCAGAGGAACTGTTGAGAATAGCAAGTAGATGGAAAAGGGGTCTGTTGTGTTAGCGACAATGCAGCTAACACAACCCCAAAAATTTAGCCATGAAAATGTTTAAATGGACCCATCATCCATGTCTTGCCCACACAATCAACCTGATTGTAAGAGATGCTCTGAAGGTGATGAAGCCCACTGTGGGACAAAGTGAAAGCAAGCTGTGAAATACTTCCACAGGAGCGCTGAAAAAACCTAAAGTCAGTAATACACAACGCCAGATTGGGGATGCCTAGGGCTGAGGCCTAAACAAGACTGCACTACAAGGTGGAATTCAACATTTTATATGTTGAAGCGGTTTCTTGCAGTCAAAGGATGCCATCATCTCTACCCTGGCCAATGGCAATGCACCTATTGATGCTCTAACCCAAGAGGAATGGGATGGAGTGCGAGGAGGTGTGCAGAGTCCTGGAACCTTTAGCAGGTCACTGTGGAGATCAGTGGAAAGAGTAAGCAGTTATTACTACATCATTATTTAATCCCGTATTATGTACTGATGCATGTAGCAGTAGATGAGAATCAGTAGACAAAACATGAACCTGAACTAATAAGTTACTGTTCTCTCTTTTCAGCTATGTGACAGCCTCAAAAATGATACTCCTGTGTAAGGGTCTGCAGCGATACACAGCCAGCCTCAAGAGAAGCAAATGTAACCACAGGACATGTGACAGYGTTGATGGACACCCTATGTTAATCAATGGACAGAAAGTTCCACAGAATTAAATATAATCACGTGCTATCAGAAACCGCTGCACTTGACCCCAGGTTTAAGAAGTTAGCCTTCAGTGATGCCAGAGCGATTGATGAGGCTCTTCAAAGAATAACCTCAGCAGCAGGGAGGGACAGCCCCAGCAGTCAGCTGGCTCAGGCACCAGGGCAACAGGAAGAAGAGGGATCAGATGGAGCAGAAGCACCAGCAGTAGTGCCACAAATGTCTGCTGTTTGGATGCTGTTTGATGAGAGAGCAACTGGGGATGCAGCATGAAGGAATCCCTCAGCAGATGCCATCATGGAGGTCCGATCCTCCTCCAAAGATCTGCAGATCCTCTGAACTGGTGGAAGAACAAGGCCTCTGTCTACCCACGGCTTACTAAAGTCATGACAGGGAGACTCTGCATAGTGGCGGGTCTTCTCGAAAACGGGACAAATAATTATTGAGAGAAGAAACCGCATCAGCCCCTCAAAAGTGAGGCAGCTTGCATTTCTGAATGCAAATCTCTCATAAAAGCAAAATAAGGTCAGCATTGCTATGTGCTGCTGGTTATAACATGGCAATAAAGAAGAGAGAGAAAAGAGGGACCAGTTTAATGTTTTAAGTGGGATGCTGCAGTTTTGCACATTGTTATATATTTTTCTTTGATATGGTGTAATACTCTATTATTATGTTGTTCAGATTGTATTCATTTTGAATTGTTACATTTATATGCACTTTGTTTATAAACATTAAAAAAGGTTTACTTTAAATGCACATGTGTAATAACATCCTTCTTTTTTACATTTATTTCAATTTGTGGGATGCTGCAGTTTTGCAAATTGTTATTTATTTTTCTTTGATATGGTGCAATATTCTATTATGCTGTTCA
>NC_036847.1:2870374-2882474 GCF_002910315.2 Salvelinus sp. IW2-2015
AGGAGAGCACGTGCCAGAGCCCTGCAAAATGACCTCCAGCAGGCCACAAATGTGGCATGTGTCAGCATATGGTCTCACAGAGGGTCTGAGGACCTCATCTCCGGTACCTTAAATGGCAGTCAGGCTACTCTGCAGCAATAGAGAGGGCTGTGGCTGCCCACAAAGAAAAATGCCACCCACACCATGACTGCCCACGCCAAACCAGGTTCATGCCTGGGAGGATGGTTTGCAGCAGCAGAACTTCTCCAGGCCGCCCTTCCAGACTCTGTCACCGTCTGTCCACATGTGCTCAGGCTCTCGTGTAAACCGCTTTCATCTGTGAAGAGCACAGTGGCGAATTGCAATGCTTGTGTGTTCTTCGGGCAAATGCCCAAACGTCGCTGCACGGTGTTGGCTGGAAGCACAAACCCCACCGTGTGACCTCGGCCCTCATACCCACCCTCATGGAAGCTGTTTCTGACCGTTGAGCAGACCAGGCACCATTGGTGGCCTGCCGTGAGGTCATTTTGCAGGCTCTGGCAGGCTCCTCCTGGTGCACAAAAGGCGGAGGTAGCGGTCCTGCTGCTGGTTGTTGCCTGTTCCTACGGCCTCGCTCCACGTCTCCTGATGTACTGGCCTGTCTCCTGTAGCCCTCCATTGCCTGTGACCAACTACGCTGACAGGACACAGAACCGTCTTGCCACAGCTCGCATGGATGTGCCATTCCTGGAGTGACCTGCACTACCGAAGGCCACTTGTGTGTGGGTGTAGACTCCGTCTCATGCTACCACATAGAGTTGAAAAAGCCACCGCCAGCATTTCAAAAGTGACCAAAACATCAGCAGCGAAGCATAGGAACTGAGAAGTGGTCTGTGGTCACCACCTGCAGAACCACTCCTTTATTGGGGGTGTCTTGCTAATTTGCCTATAATTTCCACCTTTTGTCATTTCCATTTGCACAACAGCCATGTGAAATTTATTGTCAATCAGTGTTGCTTCCTAAGTGGACAGTTTTGATTTCACAGAAGTGTGATTGACTTGGAGTTACATTGTGTTGTATAAGTGTTCCCTTTATTTTTTGAGCATCTACATTAAAAAGTTGATACTGGTAGAGCAATGTTTAATAGCATTATTTTCATTCAACAAAAACAACTGATTCTGGTTCCCACCTTGGCTCGCCAAACCACCCTGTGTGCCGTCCCCCAAAAATTATTTTGAGGCTGCCTCTCGGGCTTCCGTCGTGGCCGCGAAGCTACGGTGTCGGTGTCGTGTGCTCTTTCGCTGCTTTTCGCTGCTTTGTTGCTCGTTTCGTTAAATACAAAAAATCTTTGGTCTCTTTCGCGGCTTCGCCTGCTTCCCGGCAGGGCTTTCGTGTCTTTGCCAGACGTTCCTCCCAAGTCCAGGAATTCTCCCTCGACCTGGCCTCCAAAGAACCAGGGCCATCTCCTCCGGGCACGGCTGCTTGTCCAGTTGTGGTGGATCTTCTGTCACGCTCGTTTGGAATGAGTGGACCAAGGCACAGCGTGCGTAGTTTCCACATGTTTTAATAAAATGAGAACTCACCAAAACAAAAACAGAAACAAAACAAAACCATTGAAAGTAAGTGGAGTGCTCACAGGCACTACAGGTGGGAAAAGGCTGCCTAAATATGATCCCCAATCAGAGGACAACGATTAGACAGCTGCCTCTGATTTGGGAACCACCCCAGGCCAACCGTGAGAAACGAAAAATAGAAATGCCACCCTAATCACACCCTGACCTAACCAAAGTAGAGAAATAAAAGGATCTCTAAGGGTCGCGGGCGTGACAAATATGCCATCAAACGAAGCAGAAATTTAAAGAACTTAAAGTTACTAAATCAACAGGGTGTGATTTTACCGAATCCTCAAAATAATCTTGACATCCTCACAATATAGATTGATCAGTTTTACCACTAAGCAAGTTCACGACCTTTGACACATGACTTGTGGAAGACGTCATCATGTAACAGGCAGTGGCCAGAGAGGCAGGCTGCTCCACATTAGTTGGCCTATGAGTGCTTGTCTGAGGCTCCTAGTGGGTGACCTGACTGCGGTAATGCRTCTCAGCGCAGGGTAACCTGATATGACTCAGAGCTGATCCGGGAAAGGTAATTGCACCCCACTCTGTTGTTATTTCCCAGTCATGCATGTCTGAATGGTGACTTCTGCCAATACTAATTCACCCACCCTACCGCCCGCAGTCCTGCCTCTTAATAATCCACCTAATGGGGCCCATTTACTGAGGGGTCCCTCCAGAAACTCTCCAGCACTTTCCACCAWTACACATTTCTCAAAGAACTTTGGYAGTGGTTTATTACCAATTTATAACATCTTTCTTCTGACCAAAGTTGGTTCATTCTCACCGCGTACAGGGCAGAGCCGGGTTGTAGATATCTGTACATCCACATTCTTCTCATTGAAGTAGACATCATTGTCTAGTACTACTAGGGACCCCTTGAGTGCAGCAGGTGTTAATTAATGTTATCTTCCTGTTGCGTGACACAGTGTGCTGACCTCCCATCTGTTTGAACAAGTGGAGAGGGATTCCCAAGCTGCAAGTCTACAATAGTCACATAGTGTAGTGTTGTAAGATGKCGTCTATTGCCTCATCCTTAGTGTTGTCCATTATTACCTCATTGTGTGTCTATTGCCACGACCACCAGGGCCTGAACCGACGTTGACGTCTTTTGTACATCTTTTTTGTTGAGCGGTAGTCTTTTCTTTTTCTTTTTTTGGTGCGGTCGGGATCGGCCTCGATTTCAACATCCACAGACGTAGATTATTGCTCTGATTTTTGATCCAATTTGGACCAGCATTGATTTGGCCCGAACATATGATTGGTTCATATTTGGTCCGGTCCGGAAAAGTAAAGCATAGTTCAGTACAGTGAAGTACAGTACAGCACAGTAGAGTATAGTACAGGTATTCTACTCTACTCTACTGAAATAAACTCTACTGTACTGTCCTCTACTGTACTCTACTGAATAAAACTCTACTCTCCTGTACTGTGCCATACTGAACTGCACTCTACTGTGCTCAACTGTCCTGAACTGTGCTGTACTGTATTGTGCTGTTGAAACTTGTGAAACATAGCCTAGACGTCTATGATTCATTCAGATGTGGTCTGGTCCGGACTGACCAAATTTGTACTTGTTTGGGGGGCGAAGCGCATTAGAATAATGCCAGTAAGGCTTACAAGTGTTTGTTTTACATTTACAGTTTGGTCATTCAGCAGACGTTCTAGTCCAGAGCAATTTTACAGTCAGTGCATTCAACTAAAGTAGATTAACAACAACATATCACAGTCACAGCAGGATTTTTTATTTCCGTAACCGTTACTGAGAATGTTATTGTAGTTGAACTGTTCTGTTGGTTTATTKCGTACGTTAGACTACTTTGAACATCATTGCTGACAGTTTTAAAGCTTTTGAAAAAGCTAACATAAGTGCATGTGACAGATGGGAACAATAATTAACATTCCGTTGCAATTGTCAGTTGGCTCCTRTTTCCTATATTAAATGGATTTAATAATAATAACAATMACCAAAAATACACATTTTCAACGTCTGTAAATTACGTATTTTCAACTTTAATTCAGAACAGAAAATGAACCTGATTTCAATGTCAGGAAAATGCATATTTTCAACATCTGGAAAATACGTATATTCAACGWCCGGAAAATATGTATTTTCACCTTCCATTCAGTACCTAAAATGAACCTAACTTCGTCTTTTCAATGTAATTTGCTTACTGGGTAGGCCCTATTGAGTGTGCAGAATTGGACTCATGCATAGAAACTGTTAACACTGTACTATTTTGGAAAAGCATCCATGAGACATTACAAACCATGAACATTAACAGAAGTAAATGATATAGAAACATAAATCATAATACTAATCGGCAACTTACACTGAGTYTACAAAACATTAAGAACACCTGCTCTTTCCATAACATAGACTGACCAGGTGAATCCAGGTGAAAGCTATGATCCCTTATTGATGTCACTTGTTAAATGCACTTCAAATCAGTGTAGATGAAGGGTTAAAGGATTTGTAAGCCTTTAACACGTAAGGTTTCACGTGTGTATCAAGAATGGTCCACCACCCAAAGGGCATCCTGCTAACTTAACACAACTGGGAAGCATTGGAGTCAACATGAGCCAGCATACCCAGCTCATGCTCCGACAAATTGAGGCTGTTCTGAGGGCAAAAGGGGGGGGGGGGGTACAACTCAATATTAGAAAGGTGTTCCTAATGTTTGGTGTGTATAATCTCATTCAGGGTCCAACTGAAACATCCCTTCCACTTTTATCCCAACCCACCTGAATCKGAGGGGTACAGAGGGCTATCATATTGGGCACCCGGGGAGTTGTTGCTTAAGGGCAGATCAACAGATCTTTCACCTTATCAGCTCAGGGATGCAAACTGGCAACCGTTCGGTTAATGGCCTAATGCTCTAAKCGCTAGGCCACCTGCCACAACATGTGGCTTTAGCTGTAGGCTATTGGTCAATAAAAAGTTTGAGTCCCTCTGTTCTAAAAGCCAGCCCTCCTCCCTCGCTGCAGCCCAATGTGTTTCCTATCAGAGAGAGGTCAATGATGAAGTGAGGGAAGGAAGTCTTTAATACAGCCCAGTAAAGACAGAGCATTGTGGCACTGCAGGGGGGTACACAATGGGAAATTACGGGTGAGTATAATGAAAGTGAGAGCACACCTGTGTCTTGTAAAGAGTTTCCAGGCCCTACGGGGTGTTATAGTTTTAACCAGTGGTGGAAAAAGTACCCAATTGTCATACTTGAGTAAAAGTTAAGATACCTTAATAGAAAGTGACTCAAGTAAAAGTGAGTCACCCAGTAAAATACTACTTGAGTAAAAGCTAAAAAAGTATTTGGTTCTAAATATACTATAAGTATCAAAAGTAAATGTAATTGCTGAAATTTAAGTATCAAAAGTAAAAGTATAAATCATTTCAAATTCCAAATATTAAGCAAAGCAGACGGCACCATTGTCTTGTTTTAAAAGGTATGGATAGCCAGGGGTACACTCCAACACTCAGACATACAAACMATGCATTTGTATTTAGTGAGTCTGCCAGATCAGAAGCAGTAGGGACGACCACGTGTTCTCTTGATAAGTGRATGAATTGGACCATTTTCCTGTCCTGCTAAGGACATTTATCATGTAATGAGTACTTTTGGGTGMCAGMGAAAATGTATGGAGTAGAAAGTACATTATTTTCTTCGGGAATGTAGTGAAGTAGAYTTAAAAGTTGTCAAAAATATAAATAGTAAAGTAAAATACAGATACCCKAAAAAACTAGTACTTTAAAGTATTTTTARCTAAGTACTTTACACCACTGGTTTTACRAAGGTTTAAATCTTTGAACTTAGTCCATATTAGTCAGTCTATTTCTTTCAAAAGGAAATATAAAGTGTGGTATTTCATCCAGTCGTAAAAGTAACAATGAATATATTTGACTGTATGTCATGAACAGAATGAAAACATATGGGGTAAGATACATAGAGACACACAAATGTAGGCCTGTATTCTACATTGCATATCATATGAATCACAATACTTTTTCAGTCAAGTGTTTACATCTGATACCCATATGTGAACTACTATATTGATGCAGATGAAGAAATACATCTCCTGGGTTTTAAATATGTTAAATGAACAAAAGTCATGCATTAGACTGGGAACACATGGAAATGTTTTAGTGAGATTATCCGCTATTGTCCATGATTAGGAGTGCATGGAGCTGCAAAACACAAAGCTTTCCAGCTCTTTCCACTTAATGCKTGCTCCATGGAAATAGCGAGGGAATTTAAAGCATGGAACTAAGTACATGTAAAGGGTTTTAACACCTTGCATGCAGCTCTCTAAATCTATTTAACACCTTGAATCCAGGTCTCCAAAGCCTATTTAACACCTTGAATGCAGGTCTCAAAAGCCACCTTTCTGCAACAGCGCCTCTTCAACCTCAGGAGGCTGAAGAAATGTGTCTTGTCACCTAYAACCCTCACAAACTTTTACAGATGCACAATTGAGAGCATCCTGTCGGGCTGTATTACCACCTGGTACGGCAACTGCAACGCCCACAACCGCAAGGCTCTCCAGAGGGTGGTGAGGTCTGCACAACGCATCACCGGGGGCAAACTACCTGCCCTCCAGGACACCTACCGCACCCGATGTCACAGGAAGGCCAAAAAGATCATCAAGGACAACAACCACCTGAGCCACTAACTGTTCACCCCGCTACCATCCAGAAGGCGAGGTCAGTACAGGTACATCAAAGCTGGGACCGAGAGACTGAAAACAGCTTCTATCTCAAGGCCATCAGACTGTTAAACAGCCATCTCGAACACAGATAGGCTGCTGCCTACATACAGAATAAAAAAATGGCCACTTTAATAAATGGATCACTTGTCACTTTAATAATGCCACTTTAATAATGTTTACATATCTTGCATTACTCATCTCARATGTATATCCTGTATTTTATACCATCTATTGCATCTTGCCTATGCCGCCCTGTCATTGCTCATCCATATATTTATACGTATATATTCTTATTCCATTCCTTTACTTAGATGTGTGTGTATTTGCTAGTTGTTGTGGAATTGTTAGATTACATGTTAGATATTGCTGCACTGTCYGAACTAGAAMCACAAGCATTTCGCTACACTCGCAATGACATCTGCTAACCATGTGTATGTGACTAAAACAATTTGATTTGATTTGATTTGACCCAGAGAATCCAGCTCCACATTTGCCATTGGTTGGTTGGTGATCACCTCTGCTACTGTAGTCCCACCTCTTTCCCCTCTTTAGCTTTTCCTGGAGCACACAGAATGCCTCCCTGAGGCAAGGCCTGATTTAAAAGTATTGTAACACCTTTTATGATGTCTACCTACAGCACACTCTTTACTGCGTCTCAAAGCTAAAGGACACTCCAAAACAATTTGGTTTTGCGACCCATCTAAAGCCTTTAACATTTTCCTGAGTCCCTCGGCCCTCCAGTTGAATCCCAAACTATCGTAGTGTGCGACCCTAAAGTGTCAGTTTTTCCTCTCTCATAACCTCCTGTCTTGGGTATGAACAAAGCAAGACGACCAATGACAATTCCCTGTTAACACCAGGAAGTGGCCAGTAAGGCATTCCAGAGGGGAGAGACTATAAGGACAATGCTGACCTGCAAAATTACTAATCCAAATCTAAAACTGATCTTAACCTTAACCCTAACCTAAACCTAATTTGAATCAATTCTGATAATTAAACATCGGTTTGCAGGTCAGGAGTATCCTCATAGKCTTTTCCATACCGGAGGATGAAATGACACAGAGAAGAAGTGCAGGGCAGCTGTTGTGGTAGTGGGATATGGGAAACAATTGGATTTGATTAAGACTCTCCACAGTGCCCTGTTGGTGTTTTCTCTCATGGACTGCCAAAGTCCTATAGGCCCTCCAGCTACAAATGCCAGAAAGAGCAAAATAATATATCATGTAGTTACAGTAACAATAAGTCTAATATCAGGGTGGGTGGCCCTGAGGCTGTATTTGAGAATTTCTGCGGTGCATGTTATTTAAACAAATCAAATATAAAATATATAATCACAGTGCTCCCAACCCACTCTCCTTRGCCTCTGTGAGAGACACCCTCTCAGAGTTTACAAGACCAGCCTACATACATTTTACAGAAACTAGGAACCATGKCATTMGTAGAAGTTAGACCCCAAAACACAGGGAACTCAGTGCTAAAAAGGTTTTAGTGTTTTTTCCTTGACATTTGAGACCTCCGCCCTTATGGTAGAAGGCGGCTTATGGTAGAAAAAATAACATTCAATTCTCTGGCAACAGCTCTGTTGGACTTTCCTGCAGTCAGCATTTCAATTGTACTCGCCCTCAGAACTGCGGCATTGTGTTGTGTGACAAAACTGCACATTTTAGAGTGTGTAATGATCATGCTGTTTAATCAGCTTCTTGATATGCCACACCTGTCCAGGTGGATGAATTATATTGGCAAAGGATACATGCTCACTAACAGGGATGCAAATCCAATTTATACACAACATTTGAGATAAATAGGCTTTTTGTGTGTATGGAACATTTCTGGGATATTTTATTTCAGCTCATGAAAAAATGGGACCAACACTTTACATTTATATTTTTGTTCAATATAGTTCATGGCAGTTTAGTTGTGACCACTGCCAACCAGACTGGGACTGAGATCATAGGCCGATCTCTCCAAGGCAAAGAACCAGCCCCACATTACAGGCCTTCTTTGCATGAGGTCATTCTGGTACTCGGCCCTTTTGTTGTCTAGATGTGCGAGGCAGTCCCTTGCCTACAGACACACTGCATGCATGACTTTCAGGTATTGTTTTCCTCTTGCTACGCCATTACATCAGCTGCACTGTGCCAGACATCTGTACCTGCACTGCCCACACATACCCCGAAAGATTCTAAGTGCAAACAAAAAAATATGTTTTACAATCCTCAGGTGTCACCATACCTCTACCAACTCTTGCTATACTGTCTGGAGACCWTACCAAGCCATACCAAGACCAGTATTTTTTCTTCAGTTGAACAAAGACTTAGAACTCAAGTCTGGTCAAGTGCCAGAGGGTACAGTACCCCAGCAGTGCTTGATCGGTACAGTTCTCCCCTTATAGACTTAACACTTAAGCATGTTTTGAACTTAAAGATGACCATCTCACCAACCATTCTGAATGGAGCGACACTACTAGGGCCAGCAGTTAGCGATCTGATCTCACTGGTTAATGCTCTCTGACTAATATGGCAAGACATGATCTAAAACACGTGAAAACAAATGTCGCTGTGAATCACGCTGTGCGTCTCCCAGTGTCCAGGAAACCAGCCACACAATCTGGGCTGAACGTGGTGGTAACAGGATCAAAGAGAAAAGGGATACACTTTGGAATCAGAGGAGACATAGAGAGACGAATTCAGACTGTGGGAATTAAAATTGGAAATCAGTCCGTGAGTGTTAACTCATGAACCTGAATGAGATCATAAGCTGCAATGCCAACAAATCATTCCTTATACACAAAGAGCTGAAGGATAAATCACTTGTCGATCTATCTGGTTATTGTTTATTCCCTAATTCAAGACATTTCCTAACGTGATGTCATTTTACTAAACCAGCTCTGTCCTGTTTTCATCTTCTCTGCCATGCTTGAGGGTTGATTTATGTATGTAGGCAGCAGCCTCTCTGTGTTCGTGATGGCTGTTTAACAGTCTGATGGCCTTGAGATAGAAGCTGATTTCACCCCATGCTTCCTGAAGCACATCCCACAAGTTGGTTGATGGGCACTTCTTACGTACCATACGGTCAAGCTGCTCCCACAACAGCTCAATAGGGTTGAGATTACAGGTCGACCGATTAATCGGAATGGCCGATTAATTAGGGCCGATTTCAAGTTTTCATAACAATCGTTAATCGATATTTTGGGACACCGATCATGGCCGATTACATTGCACTCCACCAGGAGACTGCGTGGCAGGCTGACTACCTGTTATGCAAGTGCAGCAAGGAGCCAAGGTAAGGTGCTAGCTAGCATTAAGTGTATCTTATAAAAAACAATCAATCTTAACATAATCACTAGTTAACTACACATGGTTGATGATATTACTAGTTTATCTAGCTTGTCCTGCGTTGCATATAATCGATGCGGTGCACTTCACAAAATAATCAGATACTGTCCCCTCATTTGAACTGTACCACCATCGCCTCCAATGTCTTATATTCGACTGATAGTCCATCGAGAAAGCAGGTGCTGTGCATGTATGATAGACCTTTCTTGTAAAATAACTCTGACTTGATTATAGCTATCACTGCTTGACTGCAAATTATTGTCTCTCTCTTTGGCACAGGTGACAATTAGAGACTGTGATCATGTCTCTGTTTTTGACTGTATAGCATTTCATTTTCAAGCACTCCCATGGCCACTGTCTATCGTGATACAGTTGGAGTCGGAAGTTTATTTAAGTGACAAGTGAGCCATTTATTAAAGTGGCCATTTTCAATATAATGTGGATATATTGAAGCAACATCTCAAGACATCAGTCACATCAGTCAGGAAGTTAAAGCTTGGTCGCAAATGAGTCTTCCAAATGGACAATGACCCCAAGCATACTTCCAAAGTTGTGGCAAAATGGTTTAAGGGCAACAAAGTCAAGGTATTGGAGTGGCCATCACAAAGCCCTGACCTCAGTCCTATAGAACATTTGTGGGCAGAACCGGAAAAGCGTGTGCGAGCAAGGAGGCCTACAAACCTGACTCAGTTACACCAGCTCTGTCAGGAGGAATGGGCCAAAATTCACCCAACTAATTGTGGGAAGCTTGTGGAAGGCTACCCAAAACGTTTTACCCAAGTTAAACAATTTAAAGTCTATGCTACCAAATACTAATTGAGTGTATGTAAACTTCTGACCCACTGGGAATATGATGAAAGAAATAAAAGCTGAAATAAATCATTCCCTCTACTATTATTCTGACATTTCACATTCTTAAAATAAAGTGGTGATCCTAACTGACCTAAAACAGGGAATCTTTAGTGGGATTAAATGTCAGGAATTGTGAAAAACTGAGTTTAAAAGTATTTGGCTAAGGTGTATGTAAACTTCCGACTTCAACTGTATGAGTTTGATTTTTGCATTCCCATGATCTAGCTATTGTCTATTTAAAAACTAAAATCACAAACATTTCTGCATTTTACTTCATGCATTTTCTCTGTCTGATGTCTGTATTAATCTTGTTTTTATCCCGAGCATTGCTAATCTCCTGCCTCTCCAACGTATAGCCCTTGGCCAAATTTGCATAAACAATTTGATCTCTTAATTATGACCCCCAAGTAAAATAGAAATAAATGAGCAAATCCATAATTATTGCTACCATACAGATGAATGTTGCCCGTGATTAGTAAATCATTTTTTTCTGAAAATGTATATTTTCATCCCTTAGGGGGTGCAAATGAACTGTCTCTATTAGAGATATACACTGATATACACATCAGGAACACCTGTTCTTGCCATGACACAGACTGACCAGGTGAATCCAGCTGAAAGCTATGATCCCTTATTGATGTCACTTGTTAAATCCACTTCAATCWGTGTAGATAAACGGGAAGAGACAGGTTAAAGAACTTTTATTAAAGTCTTGAGGCTACTGAGACATGGATTGTGTACAGTATGTGTGCCATTCAGAGGGTGAACGGGCAAGACAAAATATGTAAGTGCCTTTGAACAGGGTATGGTAGTAGGTGCCAAGCACACCAGTTTGTATCAAGACCTGCAATGCGGCAGGGTTTTTCATGCTCAACAGTTTCAAGTGTGTATCAAGAATGGTCAACCACCCAAAGGACATCCAGCCAATTTAACACAACTGGGGGAAGCATTGGAGTCAACATGAGCCAGTTGCGCCTGGCACCTACTACCATACCCCGTTCAAAGGCACTTCAATCTTTTGTCTTGCCCATTCACCKTCTGAATGGCACACACACAATCCATGTCTCAATTGGCACAAGGCTTAAAAATCCTTCATTAACCTGTCTCCTCCCCTTCATCTACACTGACCACATTTACAAGCGCACTAATATCACGCTATTATTCGGGATACTCAAGTATTCTGTTTTTGCTTTAATCCCGGTTATGAGAAACCCGGATAAAATGCCTGGGATATGCTGATCTTAGACGGGATACTGTGGCATGTAAACATCTGATCTTGTTTGCTGTTGATTTTAGCGTTTTGCGTAGGCTCAGTTTCCAATATCATGTTGTGTGATTATGTTTTCATCTGATAACTTCTTATGGCTGCAATCCCGTTAACGGGATGATATGACAACAGCCAGTGAAAGTGCAGGGCGCCAAATTCAAACAACAGAAATCTCATAATTAAAATTCCTCAAACATACATGTATCTTATACCATTTTAAAGGTAATCTTGTTGTTAATCCCACCAAAGTGTCCGATTTCAAATAGGCTTTACAGCGAAAGCACCACAAACGATTATGTTAGGTCACCACCAAGTCACAAAAATTCAGCCATTTTTCGCGCCAAAGAGAGGAGTCACAAAAAGCACA
>NC_036847.1:3257466-3432080 GCF_002910315.2 Salvelinus sp. IW2-2015
GCCATCCAAGTACAAAGTAGCCAGGGGGTGCGGGTGCACCCAGGTGAAACACCACCAACATCATTGCTTGCTTGCATGACCTTTGCACAGTCAAAAGAAAACGCCATGCTTGCTAACTTGGTTAGCTATGTGACTGTCAGCTCTTTTTTATAACCAAGTAAGACAAAAAATGAACGTTTAATCAGTACTGAGTGAATAAACAACAACAAAAACATCCTGTCATCACTAGACTGTCCATTTAAATTGGGTCAAGAGAATGCATTCATGAGAGGGTTCATAGCGTAAGCGTTAATGTCACTGCCATGGAATCTGATGGGTTTCCACTAGTTACCATAGCCACACAGTAAAAATGGTCTATATTGTAAAAATGTGTCTTAATTTAAGGTTAGGGTTGGGCACAAGGTTAGCAGTGTGGTTACCATTAGGGTTGAGGTTAGGGTTAGCTTTCAAATCAGATTTTAAGAAGAGAAATGGTAGAAATAGACGGGATTTAGGACTTTGTGGCAGTGGTAACTAGTGACGACCAATACAAAGGTCCTGGGTTCGCTTCTCGGATGAGACATTTTAGCATTCTCTTTCATGTATAGTTTTGACACCTCCTCCCAGTCCCAACAGACACACACACCAGCCCGCATACGCACGCACGGTGTGTGCTTATTTTCAATTATTAGGTTGCTCTTAAAAGAGCATTGTCGAGTGGCAATGGACAGGGACTGTGGGGTGTGTACTTCTGTGCGCGTTTGCTAATAGTGTGTGATTGCGGACCGCAATTTGGGGCGTTCCTGCAACCCATTGGTTCCTGCATAACCCCCTCCCCAGGCTGTAACACAAGAAAATGTGGAATACCTCAAGGGATATGGATACGTTCTGAAAGCACTGTATACATCATTTTAATAGCAGGACACGGTAAAGTCCATTATTCCATTGAAAAGTGTGAATTAGGTTGTTTGAGAAGGTTCGAATCCTAAGCAACCTGCGTAGACATTGTTTGAAGTACAATATATCACCATAGCTACTGTAGTAAGTCAAAGTTGTGGGCTGGAAAACCTTGGTAGAGCATGGGTGAGGTAGGCATTGGTGCTCATGTAAATGTCCTTTCTTTTTCGGGACCAATACCTACTTCTCACTTGAAATGTAATTATTTGTTTTTAATATATCATAAGTGTCACGATCGTGTGGAGGAGAGACGGACCAAAACGCAGCATGTGGAAAATAAGCCATCTTCTTTTTATTTGAACGACGAAGATGAACACGAAACACTTATACAAACTATACAAAACAACAAACGACCGTGAAGCTACAACCGAAAGTGCACACACAAGCTACTTACGTTCAACATAGACAATTCCCCACAAAAGCTAAAGCCTATGGTTGCCTTAAATATGGCTCCCAATCAGAGACAACAATAACCAGCTGTCTCTAATTGAGACCCAATTCAGGCAACCATAGACTTTCCTAGATACCTACACTCAACCATAGACACAGCTAGACTACTATACTAAACATAAACCCAACTACTCTAATAAACCCCCTAAACCTTACAACCACCCTAGACACTACAAACAACACATACATTCCCCATGTCACACCCTGACCTAACWAAAATAATTAAGAAAACAAAGAATACTAAGGCCAGGGCGTGACAATAAGGGTGTTTCCCCCCCCAAGTAGAGGTCCAACTCTGGAACTTTGATATACCCATAGAGTATATTATGTGCAACTATATAGAAAAATTTGCCAAACTGGTAAAGCTTCATGTGACACCAATTTTTGGTTTGTAGCACCTACAGATGAAACATGATGGAGTCTTAAAGGAGGCTTGGGTAAGGCCAAAATGTCACAAATATTCCAACTTCAATGAACTATTTCTGAATTATGCTTTAAGATACAAATGTAAAATATTTCAACAATCGTTCCTCCAAAGAACCCTTCTATGGATCCCATTTCGTAATAAAATAAAATGTAAGCATTTTTCTGTTCTAGTTTCTAGAGGAATCAACCATAAGTCAACCTTTTCACTCACAACACGGCAGTTGCCTTAAATTATGCAGAACATTAGGAAAAAGAGGCTGGATTTAAAAGTAGATCTCGATCTGCCTCCTCCCCTGCCTCCCCRTCCTCATCACACAGCATTAGAGAGAGGAGTCTGTCTGGACTAACATTGTCATGCAGAGCACACATCTCATGTTCCACTCAATGTTTGAAGTGCTACACCTCGCCTATGTGTCACTTATGTTTTCCATTAATGCATCCTATAACGATGCCATGTCTGTGGGAAAGGGAAACCTCATTGATGACTGGACATCACTGCAGTCTTTACTTAATAGAGAAAACACAAAACGCATTTCCCATGCACTCTACTGGTTGTTGAATATTCATGGCATTGGCTTTCTCCACAATGATGCAAATCCAGGTTGGAGTTCACTGGGTTGATCAGACGAATCAATTCAATTGGTTTATGTCTTGCGCACACAGGTGGTTGCAGGAAACTGAGCTAATATACAAAATAGCAGCAGAATGCACACGGGTTTCTTGGAACACCAAGTCAAACCAATGATTGAGATTAAAAAACAACAACTCCTCAAAATATATTGGATTTTCGTCCTGCTGCAAGGCCAATCTGTAATTTAGAAAAATGTCATGTCAAAGGGGGCATAAACCAATTACTGCAGGAACCACAGTACATGGGTGAGGCAAGCCATAAAAAGACTTCCCGGTGCGGTAATATCATTAAGATGGTGAGTCAGTCAGTGGACCTTGTTTCCTCCTCTCCTCCTGAGCACTGCATCTGTTTTTTGTCATTAGATAGACATGCACTGGCATCAGACGACTCATGCAAGTACCCTGATCAAATCTGACCTGCAGAGCTTGATGGACACCAGACCTGTTGGCTGACAGGTTGTTTGAACCTTTACTTTACCACAAGCTAGGTCCAACTGAGAGCTCCTCTTTTCAAAAAGGAACCTCAGCAGAATATCTATTTTACAACAGTGACCTGGCCAAGAGGACAGCTTCGGTGTTAGAAAACACAAACAACATATACATCAACACATGAATAATTCACGTCTTTCACATCACATCTTTCTACAGCAAGACACAGCACGTTGCTCACCATTCCTGCTGTGGTTCATCGATGACCAGGAGGATCTTGAACTTCTTGGGTGTCGTGACCGCGGACTGCTCCACCAGTCCTGCTGAGGCAGCAGTCTGCTTGACTACGTTGGTTATGGAGCTGAAGAAGCCTGCCCCGCTGGACTGGGACGGCTGGGGTTTCCTCTCCGGGGCCGGGGAGGGGGTAGGGGAGGTGACGGGCGGCGTCGACCCCACCGTGGGGGATTTGGGTGGGGCTGCTGTAGCTGGGGGAGTCGGCTGAGCGGGATCAGGCCTCTGGAGGTCCGTCATGTAGCCATTGGGCAGGTTGGAGATGAAGGTGCTGTCAGAGAGACGCCGGCGCAGGTAGTTCATAGCTGGAGGGCTGTTAGAGCAGACGGATCAACGACGGCTGGATATGAAGAGTCCTTAAGGGGATGGTTGAGTCCAGACGGTGTCACCTGAGGGTCGGATTAATTTGCAGAAGATGCCACTTCCCAGTGTGCAGCTGGTTGAAGGCTCAGCTCTTCTCCATGCAAACTCCCAGTGAATGTAATGTGTTTCCTCCCAGCTCAGCCGTGCATCCTCAGAGCTCCCCTCACTGTGGCCGTGACGCTATTCTTCCCCTCAGCCAATCGCCTGCCTCTCTGCCAGCCTGAAAAAGATGCTCACACTCTCCACCCCTCCTCCACTCTCTCCTCCCTACTCCCACTCACTCGTATCGTATGCGTGTCTGCCTCCTCTACCCCTCCCCCATTCTTTACTGCCTCACAAGCGTTACATCTTTTCGTACTTCTGCAAAAAAAAGGGGGGGGAAGAGGGGTTTCCAATGGAAATGCCCGGGGTAGAAATATAGAGGAAACCTCCAATACAGACTGCACCCTTCTCTCTCCTTATGWTGCCTCCCTGTCCTTAGCTGCCTGTGGCTAATACAGCTTTGAGGATGTAGAGAGAAAATGGCTGTTTGGTCTGGTGTCGGTGTGGACAATGGAGCATGCTGTTAAAACCCCTTCCTTTACGTTGTCATGTGATGGATTTATCCTTCATCGTCAAACAGCCGATTTAGCTGAGGAAAGTCCCCATGCAGCCATTCGGATTCATCCAAGTGGACTTAGAGTTGTTTTAAATTTAAACACAGTACATTTTTGGTAAATATTGACATATCTTTACTATTGCACATGACCAGCATGATTTTTTATATAATGTGGGTGTGTGTAGGTCTGCATAATGTATGATTGGGGAGCTTTGCTCCTGCTGTAAATAGATTAATTCCCATAATGCCATGCTATCTAATACATTTTTCATATAGGCTCACACAGTCATTTCTATGGCTTTGATGGTGGAATGAAATATAAATGAGTAGGTCAAATAGGAGACAATTGACTACAGCACTGTATAATATTTGGGGTAGAATTTGTAATAGTGTTTAGGAAAATCTACAAAAAAAATGATAATGGTTTGCATACAAAACGTAAAAAAACTCAAATGTCAGATTCCAATAAAAGTACCTATGGTATTGCTGTATTTGCCGGTAGCCTATCGTGACCTTGGGACCTTGGGATAAGGTTCTATCTGCGCAAAGAATATATCTGTGTTATTGAGCATCGAAGTTTTCACATCTCAGAACTCTTTTGTAATGAATTCTTATTTCATAACCCATTAAGGTCCTCATCTTAAAGATAGGCCTACCTAAAGTGCAGAGTATCAAAATCCTGAGACATTTGTAAATCCGTTTTTTTTTTTAGGGGGGTGCAATTGCAGATAGAACCTTATAGTTCTCAAATGTCAATCTGGGTTCAGTAATAAGGTTCTATCTGGCACAAAAATGCGATTTTCATGTGTAGGTTGAAATAATACTGTGAAATTGTGAAAAGTATGATAAGGCCCTTTTAGAGTAAGAGCTATTTGAAAAGATTGCCTGAAATTTCTGCCTGTTTTGGTGGGATGGAGTTTTGGCCTGCCTGGTGACAGACATCACCAGGCAGTAAATTAGTTAACAGACCAATAAGAAAGAGAGTTCCAAACCTCTCTGCCAATTTTCAGTTTTCCCCTCGCCACTCAGAGCTAGGGTTACAAAGATACTGGTAATTTACGGAAGCTACTGGAATCTTTGGTCATTTTTGTAATTAACAGGTTATCTATGGCAATCTATGGTAACTTTGGTAGTTTAAACTTCAATAACTTCAAAACATTTATTCATCTATAGTATGAATTGTTATATCTGTGTCTATATTGTCCATGAGTTTCTAGTGGTTCAAGAGAAAATAGCCTAATTAATGAAAAAAGCAACAATTGCATTATTTTCAATTAACTCTGCAACTCTTGCAACTATCCTGAACAAAAATACAAATGCAACATGTAAAGTGTTGGTCCTATGTTTCATAAGCTGGAATAAAAGATCCCASAAATGTTCCATACGCACAAAAAGGTTATTTCTCTAAAATGTTGTGCACACATTTGCTAACATCCCTGTTAGTGAGCATTTCTCCTTTGCCAAGATAATCCATCCACCAGACAGGTGTGGCACATCAAGAAATTGACTCATTACACAGGTYCACCTTGTACTGGGGACAATGAAAGGCCACTGTAAAATGTGCAGTTTTCTCACACAACACAAAACCAACAGATGTCTCAAGTTTTGAGGGAGTGTGCAATTGACTGCAGGTATGTCCACCAGAGCTGTTGCCAGGAAATTGAAAGTTAATTTCTCTACCATAAGCCGCATCCAACATCATTTTTTGAGAATTTGGCAGTATGTCCAACTGGCCTCACAACCACGTGTAAACCACGTGTAAACACGCCAGCCCAGGACCTCTACATCCATCTCCTTCACCTGCGCAATCGTCTGAGACCAGCCACCCGGACAGCTGATGAAACTGAAGAGTATTTCGGTCTGTAATAACGCCCTTTTGTGCAGAAAAAACAAACTAATTCTGATTGGCTGGTCCTGGCCCCCAAGTATGCCCAGTCATGTGAAATCCATAGATTAGGGCCTAATGAATATATTTCAATTGACTGATTTCCTTATATGAACTGTAACTTGGTAAAATCGTTGAAATTGTTGCATGTTGCGTTTATATTTGTTCATTTGTTCAGTATATTTACTGATTTCACAACTGCCACCAGTTTGGCGTCAAAACATTTACAATAAAGGCATATTGACAGGGAATGAAATAAATAAGTGTAAAAAAATATAAATTATATTTAATACCGAAACCCTCATATTTAACACCAGTGATATTCACTAAATAGATCGTTTATATTTAGGATAATATTTAACCGTTTTGCCATTCCATTTTTTACATTTTTAAATATTCTTATTTTATCATTTTATGTATTGTGACAAGGCCCCAAAAAAATCACACACAGCGCCTTCAGAAAGTATTCACAAACCTTAACCATTTCCACATTTTGTTGTGTTACAGCCTGAGTTAAAAATGTATTACATTTAGATTTTTTTGTCACTGGCTTACCCCATAATGCCAAAGTGGAATGATGTTTTTAAAATATATTTTTTAACAAATGCATTCAAAATGAAAAGTTGAAATGTCTTGAGTCAATATTCAGCCCCTTTGTAATGGCAAGCCTAAATATGTTCAGTAAAATATGTGCTTAACAAGTCACAGAAAAAGTTGCATGGACTCTGTGTGCAATACTCTGTGTGCAATAATAGTGTTTAACATGATTTTTGAATGACTGCCTCATCTCTGTACCCCACACATACAATTATCTGTATGGTCCCTCAGTTGAGCAGTGAATTTCAAACAKAGATTCAACCACAAAGACCAGGGAGGTTTTGCAATGCCTCACAAAGAAGGGCACCTAGTGGTAGATGGGTACAAATAAAAAAAAGCAGACATTGAATATCCCTTTGAGCATGGTGAAGTTATTAATTACACTTTGGATGGTGTATCAATACACCCAGTCACTACAGATATACAGTTGTCCTTCCTAACTCGGTTGCTGGAGAGGAAGGAAACCGGTCAGGGATTTCACCATTAAACAAAATAGTTMAATGGCTCTGATTGGAGAAAACTGAGGATAGAACAACAACATTGTCATGTCTCCACAATACTAACCTAAATGACATAGTGAAAAGAAGGATGGAAGCCTGTACGGAATACAAATATTCCAAAACATTAATCCTGTTTGCAATAAGGCACGAAAGTAAAACTGAATACAAAGCGTTATGTTTGCGGCAAATCCTACACAACACACCACTGAGTACCACTCTTATTTTCAAGCGTGGTGGTGGCTGCATCCTGTTATGGGTATGATTGTCATCGGCTAGGACTATGTTTTTTTTTTAGGAGAAAAATAAACAGGATAGAGCTAAGCTCAAGAAACATCCTAGTGGAAAACCTGGTTCAGTATGCGTTCCAATACACTGGGAGACAAATTCACCTTTCAGCAGGACAATAACCTAAAACACAAGGCCAAATATACAATGGAGTTGCTTACCAAAACGAAATTGGCTTGAAAATCTATGTGAAGACTTAAAAATGGCTAAGAAATTAGTAACAACCAACTTGACAGAGCTTGAAGAATTTTAAATAGAACAATGTGCAAATACTGTACAATCCAGGTTTTCAAAMCTCTTAGAGACCTACCTAGAAAGACTCACAGCTGTAATCCAAGCTTCTACAAAGTATTGACTCAGGGGTGTGATTTATGTATTCCATTTTCAATAGATTTGCAAAAATGTGCTAAATCACACTTTGTGTGTCGATGGGTGCGATTTTTGGGTGCGAAGTATTCCCGACTTTTCAAGGGAATACTTTCTGAAAGCACTGAATGTGCAGATATGTGCACCACGTCTTCTCTCTCTCTCTCGCTGTGCTTTGTGTGCATCATGTGCCTCTTGCTAACAGTCCCTCAAATGGCAAGGGGCCGAAGCTCATTGGTTGAACTCTAATTGCTAGGGGGCTGGCCCACCTGGGGGAAAATGTAGGTAAAATGCTTCCAGAAAAACTGATGCTTTTAAACTAGGGATTTCGTGGCAAATTGAGGTAAAATCGTAATTCTGCTCATAGATTATGCGTATATGAACTACACATTGACTCATCCAGCCCAATAAAGCGTGAGGTTCAAAAAAATACTTTGTAGTTTCCTAAGTTCTGGAGCATGTCTTTAATAGTTAAACAGAAATGATTTGATATAAAAAAGAGATAAAAACATATGCATTGGACCATTAAAATTATTTACATTTCAATAGAAAAGTGCAGACATTTAATTATTAAATAAAGAGAATAKCCTTCCTTTCTAATCACATCATCAAATGTAGCAATTCATGTTCATCACACATTTGTTCAAGCGATAATTCACTAAAATGACAAAAACACTATATCCTATGGATAACTAGCTTAGCTTTGGATAAGTAAACTGATGCCTATTTGCATCCTCGCTAGTGATGTTACCCCCCCAGCGGACTACAGTGTAAAACAGGACAATCGCCACAACACTATTAAAAAACATTTGTAGCATTTTTTTTGCAGACATCTGAGCTTCCTTCAAAATAATAGCCTTTGCTGAGCCTTTTTAAAAACCATGGAGCTGTTCTCTTTCAAGTGCACCTTATCGTCAATCACCACCCCGAGGTATTTGCARGAGTCCAACCTTTCCACAGGTCATGCAGTTGCATCCTTCCACCATCACCTGGYTKATGGACTACCTCACRGACAGGCCGCAGTGGGTCAGACTACAGAACCACRCGGTCTCAGACACCATCATCACTAACACAGYTGCKCCACAAGGGACGGTTTKGRCACCATTCCTCTTCACTCTCTACACAGCAGACTGCCGGGACTCCCAAGCCACCTGACCACAGGAGATGCGCGCACCTTCCTCCTGAGGTCACCAGCTCTTTGGTWTTAGACGCATTCAGCTCCAGTTGGTTTTGGCTTCCCCATGCCACAGATTAGGATGTTTCCTCCCTGCATATGGTGCCATCATCCTTCGTGATGCAGCCTACAATGGCTGAATTGTGTGAAAACTTTTGTAGGTGACAGGTGGCTTGAGAGTGTGAGGTAGTCCATTATCCAGGTGATGGTGGAAGGATGCAACTGCATGACCTGTAGTTTGCGGGTTAGAAGATGGGGCTAGATGGTGTTGAAGGCACTAAAAAAGCCAAAGAACACGATGGCCACCTAAGGAGCAACMCTATGTGAATAACTCATTTCACACTGTCATACGTGGACCTAAGAGGTGCTCTTTCCTTCAGGTAATGTTATTAAATGTCATGCTGCTCCGCCACAGCTCTAGGCTATATGCTGCACAGAGTGTAGAACACATTGTAACTAGCGGCAGAAAATGTATCTCCATGGAAACTGGGGTGAGAAATCTGCTATTATCTCAGGTAGGGTGATACGTGTAGAGATGGTGGATTGTAAGCGTAGTCAGGCCTGATTTAGCCAGAAAGGAAGGACACAAGTCTTAATGAGTAGGAGCACAACAGTGGCTAATGCGAGGGTAGATAATTATGCAAACAACACTAGTAAATTACAGTATAATATTATGATCATCCCTAATCACAGCGCAATACACGCATTGCCTACATTGGGGATGGGGGGAGGGGGTCCTGGTCCAGTGACTGTCAAGCCAAAACCTTAACAGGTAAGCCAAGCGGTCCAAACCTCTTGACAAGGTTGCTAGGTGTTAGGTTAAGGTTGCTACATTATAGTTATGTCTTCATTTTAAACACGCTCATGAAAACATAATCCATCATGATGCAGTAGCTCTATGAGTTAAACACATAATATCACATGGCCTAATGARCCTTAGGCCTTTAGTGGCAAGGATCCCATACTCATAAGATTTTAGATAATGAGCTGCATACCATTCATAATGCACACCCCCATGAGTCTGGTTCCTCTCATGATTGTTTTCCTTCCAGAGAGTATTTCCTTGCTATGTGCTAGGTAGCTTTCTCTGCTGTTCTCAATTGTTTTCCATTCCGGGCCCACTGTCTGAAACATTTAAAACAATTATATGAACTTCCTACATCAGAGATCAACATATTAAGAGTAAAATATGTGCTCAATATCCACTGTAAAGGACATTTCACAATATCTTACAACAGCATTTCCAAAATATGAGACATTTTGGCCTTCTTGTTGTTATTTTCAATTTGTTAGCTAGTTGCTTTTCAGARCCCCAGAAAGCTAGTGGTGGGGTAGCCCATTCACACCGCTAAATAGGGATAGGGATAGTGTTCCCACACAGCCATATCTCCATGTTACAGCACTTGTTTATGGAAGACAGACGGTTCTAATTAATTATCTGGCGCGCTCGAAAGAAGGGTAACTGGGGAAGAAGTGTAGCAGAAGTCCAATTTATCGGCTGGAGGCACATGGCCATATGGATCTGTGAAAACCTGCTACATTAAGTGTATATTTGTTATTTGAAAGATTATTCCTCGCTGATATGAAAGATGAGTTCCATATGTTTCTACAACTGTATCGCAAGCGATGATTATGTCATGGTTCCACCTGTCACCAGAGGGCGGCAGAGACTGTCCTAGAGACATTAACGACACTCAGGTGTGTTCTATTTACTCATTATGATATCCCTGTTAAAAGAGGTGTGATTTCCGTTTGTCTCCTGAGTGAGTTTTCGAGACTTGGTGTTCATTGTTTTCCCAGTGTTACTGTGACCCTTCCGTTACTGTTTCTCAGTAAAGTATTATGTTTATCCTTAACCACTGATTCCACATCTGGTCTCCTCTCTGCACCTGGGTCCAACCTCACCATGTCACAGCAAGCTTCCGCCCACAACAGGGACCCAGCAGAGATCACCCAGATCAGGAATGTTGTAACCCACCAAGGAGCACTGCTGGGGTGGCAGCAAGAATAACTCTTCCAGATATCAGAAATCCTCCTGGCACTTACCGACTCCCTCCAACCACAGTCCAACCCCAACCCAAGAGGAGCCAATGCCCAAGTCTCATCACCCAGTGCTACAGGCGTTGCCATAGTTCTTCCAGGGAACCTGCACCGGGAACCCAAGATCCCAGCCCCCGAGCGGTATGACGCCACCCGGGAGGATGTAAGGGTTTACTCACTCAGTGCTCTCTGGTGTTCGAGCTACAGTCCTCCTCGTTCCACACCAATCGGGCCATGATCGCATACATAATCTCTCTACTCTTGGGCAAGGCCCTGGCGTGGGCAACGGCGATGTTGGAACAGCAGCCACCATCCTGCAGCTCCATATTAGCCTTCACTGCCGAGCTGCGACGAGTCTTCGACCACCCTGTTGGCGGACGAGAAGCGCCCAGCTGACTGTTCAACATCCGCCAAGGGGCCAGACCAGTGTCTGACTTCGCCATTGTGTTCCGCACCCTCACCACCAAGAGTGGGTGGAATACAGAGGCACTGGTCACCGCTTTCCACCAGGGGTTGTCTAATTCCATCAAGGATGAAATTGTCTCTCGGGAACTGGGAGAGGACCTCGAGTCCCAGATAACGCTGGCAATCAGAATCGACAACCAGCTCCGAGAACGCATGAGACAGTATCCCGATTTTCTGAGCACGTCAAGCCCCCTGAACCCAGCATTAAGGAGCTCATGCAGCTGGGACACACACATCTGAGCCCACAGGAGCGTGACAGGCACATGCGAAGGCTGCTGCCTCTACTGTGGAGGTCTTGGCCATCTCCGTGCTACATGCCCAGAGCTGACGGGAAACGCTAGGGCTCGCCAGGACGAGGGGAGACCCTGACGAACTGTGCAGTTACCTCCCGGCTACCCAGTCACCATCTGTCACTACCCGCAACCCTCCACTGGGACAACCGTCAGCACCAGATTCAAGCCTTCGCGGACTCCGGGGCCGCAGATAATTTAATTGATCAAGACTTCGCCAGAGAATTACAAATCCCCTGCATGACATGCCCCATCCCTCTGCAGATTCAAGCCCTCGATGGATGCCCCATTTGCTCCGGCAAATGCGACCCTACCCTACCAAATTCACATAGAAATGTGAGTTATAGATATGTCATTCTCATTGAAAGCAAATCTAAGAAGTGGTAGATCTGTTCTGTGTGCTATATCTATGCTTCCCGTTTTTAAGAAATGTTTTTACGTCTTTTACTTTTAGTTTTGTACACCAGCTTCAAACAGCTGAAAATATTATATTTTTGGTTATGGAAAATACTGTATATTTCACGGCGGTTTAGATAATTATTTTACCATCGGCTATTCCCAAACTGGGGTACTGCCGTCGGGGGTACGCCAAATAAAAAAAATGTGATTCACATTTTCAAACAGTCCGTTTTGATTTTCCAACGGTGCTATACATTTGAGTGATGTTTTTTTCTCGCCTGAGTACCCTCATTTCACTGCCAAAAATAAAATAAAATCGTGTTAAGCGAAATAACAACACAATGTCAAATACAGGTAGCCTAGTCAAATAATGAACATCCAATCACGTTAACCGTTACTCTCTCGCGGGAATTCCACTAACAGTCCATATGTAGCCAAACGTAGCTGCTGCTCATTCCGTTTGCTCGAAAATTGATAAATGGTTAAAAAATGTAAGGAGCGCGTCCATAGAGACACATACCAGCTCTACTGGTGGAACTGCTACTACCAGCAGTAGTACACCTGCACCTGTCGACGCCACAAGTTGTTCTGCTTCCACGAGCACATCCAATGCTAGCATCAGTAATTKTATGTGTCCATGCTAGCCCAGCTAGCAGCCGAAGAGCTACTGCCCCCTTACCCGGGAAAGCACCAAACAACAGATAGGGACGTTGGACCATCGAAGAGGCGCAAGCAAATATGGTGAGAACTACATTGATTTGGGGTTCACTTATATTGGGAGTAGCRACAGTGTGTTATACAGTGGGGCAAAAAAGTATTTAGTCAGCCACCAATTGTGCAAGTTCTCCCACTTAAAAAGATGAGAGAGGCCTGTAATTTCCATCATAGGTACACTTCAACTATGACAGACAAAAAGAGAAAAAAAAATCCAGAAAATCACATTGTAGGATTTTTTATGAATTTATTTGCAAATTATGGTGGAAAATAAGTATTTGGTCACCTACAAACAAGCAAGATTTCTGGCTCTCACAGACCTGTAACTTCTTCTTTAGAGGCTCCTCTGTCCTCCACTCGTTACCTGTATTAATGGCACCTGTTTGAACTTGTTATCAGTATAAAAGACACCAGTTCACAACCTCAAACAGTCACACTCCACTCCACTATGGCCAAGACCAAAGAGCTGTCAAAGGACACCAGAAACAAATTGTAGACCTGCACCAGGCTGGGAAGACTGAATCTGCAATAGGCAAGCAGCTTGGTTTGAAGAAATCAACTGTGGGAGGCAATTATTAGGAAATGGAAGACATACAAGACCACTGATAATCTCCCTCGATCTGGGGCTCCACGCAAGATCTCACCCTGTGGGGTCAAAATGATCACAAGAACGGTGAGCAAAAATCCCAGAACCACACGGATCCCTTAGTTTACCAATGCCTGAGATATAGTACTGAGCTTGACCTGCAGAGAGCTGGGACCAAAGTAACAAAGCCTACCATCAGCAAGGGCATTGAATATGAAACGTGACTGGGTCTTTCAGCATGACAGATGCTACAATTCTCAAGTTTTGAGGGATCGTGCAATTGGCATGCTGACTGCAGGAATGTCCACCAGAGCTGTTGCCAGATAATTGAATGTTCACATTTCTACCATAAGCCAGCTCCATTGCKATTTTAGAGAATTTGGTAGTACGTCCAACCTGCCTCACAACCGCAGACCACATGTAACTACGGCCCAGGACCTCCACTTCTGGCTTCTTCACCTGCAGTATCATCTGAGACCAGCCACCCAGACAGCTGATGAAARTGAGGAGTATTTATGTCTGTAATYAATCCCTTTTGTGGGGGAAAATGAATTCTGATTGGCTGGGCCCYGCTCCCCAGTGGGTGGGCCTGGTTCCCAAGCCAATGCCCTCCCAGGTCCACCCAATGCTACACCCCTGCCTAGTCATGTGAAATCCCTATATTAGGCCTAATGAATTTATTTKAATTGACAGATTTCCTTATATGAACTGTAACTCAGTAAAATCATTGAAATTGCATTTATATTTTTGTTCAGTTATATACAGTACCAGTCAAACGTTTGGACACTCCTACTCAATCAAGTTTAATTTCATTTTTACTATTTTATACATTGTAGAATAATAGTGAAGATATCAAAACTATGAAATAACATATAGAATCAAGTAGTAACCATAAAATTGTTAAACAAATCAAAATGTATTTTGGATTTTAGATTCTCCAAAGTAGCCACCCTTTGCCTTGATGACAGCTTTGCACACTTTTGGCATTCTCTCAACCAGCTTCTCCTTGAATGCTTTTCCAACAGTCTTGAAGGAGTTCCCACATATGCTGTGCACTTGAAGACTGTCACGCACTGACCTTAGAGATCCTTTTTATGTCTCTATTTTGGTTTGGTCAGGGCGTGAGTTGGGGTGGGTATTCTATGTTCTATGTTTTTTAGTTCTATGTTTTGGCCGAGTAGGGTTCTCAATCAGGGACAGCTGTCTATCGTTGTCTCTGATTGAGAACCATACTTAGGCTGCCCTTTTCCCACCTGTGTTTGTGGGAAGTGGTCTTTGTTTGTAGGGCACATAGCCTTTAGCTTCACGGTTTGTTTTTGTAGTGTTTATTGTTTTTGTTCGGCGTCTTTTTCCCTAATAAAAMAAAATGTAGGCTCACCACGCTGCACCTTGGTCCTCTCCTTTTAACAGCCGTGACAATGACTGCTTTTKCTTCACTCTGCGGTCCAACTCATCCCAAACCATCTCAATTGGTTTGAGGTTGGGTGATTGTGGAGMCCAGGTCATCTGATGCAGCACTCCATCACTCTCCTTCTTGGTCAAATAGCCTTTACACAGCCTAGATGTGTGTTTTGGGTCATTGTCCTGTTGAAAACAAATGGTAGTCCCACTAAGCGCAAACCAGATGGCATGGCATATCGTTGCAGAATGCTGTGGTAGCCATGCTGGTTAAGTGTGCCTTAAACGCTAAATAAATCACTGACAGTGTCATCAGAAAAGCACCCCCACACCATCACACCTCCTCCTCTATGCTTCACGGTGGGAACCACACATGCGGAGATCATCCATTCACCTACTCTGCATCTCACAAAGACACAGCGGTTGGAACCACAAATACTTGAACTCTGTGAAGCATTTTTTTAAGCTGCAATTTCTGAGGCTGGTAACTCTAATGAACTTATCCTCTGCAGCAGAGGTAACTCTGGGTCTTCCTTTCCTGTGGTGGTACTCATGAGAGTCAGCTTCATCATAGCGCTTGATGGTTTTTAGGTCTACACTTGAAGAAACGTTCAAAGATATTTACATTTTCCTGTTTGATTGACCTTCATCTCTTAAAGTAATGATGGACCGTCGTTTCTCTTTGCTTATTTGAGCTGTTCTTGCCATAATATGGACTTGGTCTTTTACCAAATAGGGCTATCTTCTGTATACCACCCCTATCTTGGCACAACACAACTGATTGGCTCAAACGAATTAAGAAGGAAAGAAATTCCACAAATTAACTTTTAACAAGGCACACCTGTTAATTGAAGTGCATTCCAGGTGACTACCTCATGAAGCTGGTTGAGAGAATGCCAAGAGTGTGCAACGCTGTCATCAAGGCAAAGGGTGGCTACTTTGATGATTCTCAAATATGAAATACATTTTGATTTGTTTAACACTTTCTTAATTAATACATTATTCCAAATGTGTTTTTTCATAGCTGTGATGTCTTCACTATTATTGTACAATGTAGAAAATAGTAAAAATAAAGTAAAAGCCTTGAATCAGTAGGTGTGTCCAATCTTTTGACTGGTACTGTATGTCTTTAGAAGCTGTGTGTCACACCCTGATCTGTTTCACCTGTCTTTGTGATTGTCTCCACACCCCTCCTGGTGTCGCCCATCTTCCCCATTATGCCCTGTGTATTTATACCTGTGTTCTCTGTTTGTTTATTGCCAGTTTGTCTTGTTTGTCAAGTCATCAAGCGTTTTTGTTCTCAGCGCTGGCTTTTCCCAGTCTCTCTTTATCTTGCCCTCCTGGTTTTGACCCTTGCCTGACCACACTGCCTGCCCCTGAGCCTGCCTGCCTGCCGACCTGTACCTTTGCCCCACCTCTGGATTATTGACCTCTGCCTACTCTGACCCTGAGCCTCCCTGCCATCCGGTACCGTTGCCCCACCTCTGGTTTACTGACCCCTGCAGTCTATTGCCTGCCCCTGTTGGATTATTAAACCATTGTTAATTCGACGTTGTCTGTATCTGGGTTTTACCTTCATACCTAATACTGTTTGAATATAAAGTCACTGCAACCTTAGATGGCTGCACCAGACCAGTTGGTGGCACTATAGATGTCATTGGCACCAATGGCACAACAAGATACTCTAGCAATAACTATTGATCAAGTGGACTTTGTCTCATGCAAATGATTGTTAGATTTAAATTATGRAGACAAACAATGTGAAATATCGTGATTAGTATATCTGTGTCAACAAATATTGTTGCCCTATTATGTGGTCTGACTGTAGTGAAAAGTGGATATTTTATTAAGGAAAATGAGAAACCAGAAGTCCTACTGCTAGTGCAGTCAGTATATACAGTGCATTCGGAAAGTATTCAGACCCCTTCACTTTTTCCTAATTTTGTTACTTTACAGCCTTATTCTAAAATGGATTCAATTGTTTTCCCGCCTCATCAATCTACACACAATACRCCATAATGACAAAGTATGAACTCGTTTTTAGAAAGCTTTGTAAATGTCTTAATAATAAAAAACGGAAATATAACATTTACCTAAGTATTCAGACCCTTTACTCAGTACTTTGTTGAAGCACCTTTTGCAGCGATTACAGCCTCAAGTCTTCTTGGGTATGACGCTCCAAGCTTGGCACACCTGTATTTGGGGAGTTTTTCCCATTATTCTCTGCAGATCCTCTCAAGCTTTGCCAGGTTGAATGGGGAGCGTCACTGCACAGCTATTTTCAGGTCTCTCCGGAGATGTTTGATCGGGTTCCAGTCCGCCTCTGGCTTGGCCACTCAAGGACATTCAGAGACTTGTCCCAAGGCCACTCCTGCGTTGTCTTGGCTGTGTGCTTAGGGTCYTTGTCCTGTTGGAAGGTGAACCTTCACCACAGTCTGAGGTCCTGAGTGCTCTGGAGCAGGTTTTCATCAAGGATCTCTCTGTACATTACTCTGTTCATCTTTCCCTGAATCCTGACTAGTCTCCCAGTCCCTGCTGCTGAAAAACATCCCCACAGCATGATGCTGCCACTATCATGCTTCACCGTAGGGATGGTGCTAGGTTTCATCCAGATGTGACGCTTGACATTCAGGCCAAAGAGTTCAATCTTGGTTTCATCAGACCAGAGAATCTTGTTTCTCATGGTCAGACTCCTTTAGGTGCCTCTTGGCAAACTCCAAGCGGGCTGTAATGTGACTTTGGCTTCCGTCTGGCCACTCTACCATAAAGGCCTGATTGGTGGAGTGTTGCAGAAATGGTTGTCCTTCTGGAATGTTCTCTAATCTCCACAGAGGAACTCCGGAGCTCTGTCAGTGACCATCGGGTTCTTGTTCCCCTCCCTGACCAAGCACTTTCTCCCCCAATTGCTCAGTTTGGCTGACCTGCCAGCATAAGAAAAAGTATTGGTGGTTCCAAACTTCTTCCATTTAATAATGATGTAGGTTTCTGTGTTCTTGGGGACCTTCAATGCTGCAGAKATTTTTTGGTTCCCTTCTCCAGATCTGTGCCTCGACACAATCCTGTCTCGGAGCTCTACAGACAATTCCTTCGACATCATGGCTTGCTTTTTGCTCTGAAATTCACTGTTAGTTGTGAGACCTCATATAGACATGTGTGTGCCTTTCCAAATCATGTRCAATCAATTGAATTTACCACAGGTGGACACCAATCAAGTTGTAGAAACATCTCAAGGATGATCAATGGAAACAGGATGCACCTGAGCTCAATTTCGAGTCTCATAGCAAAGGGTCTGAATAGTTGTGTAAATAAGTTATTTCCGTTTTTTATATACATTTGCAAACATTTCTAAAAACCTAGTTTCACTTTGTTTTATTTAATCCATTTTATAATAAGATTGTTACGTAAAAAATGTGGAAAAAGTCAAGGAGTCTGAATATGTCTTCAGAAAGTATTCACACCCCTTGACTTTTTCCACATTTTGGTGTGTTACAAAGTGAGATTAAAAATGAGTTAATAGTAAAAAAWATATATATACAATCTACACACTGTAATATCAAAATGGAAGAAAAATTCTAACATTTGTAAAAAATTTAAATAAAAAGAAACATTAATATACCTTGATTAAATAAGTATTCAACCCCCTGAGTCAATACATGTTAGAATCACATTTGGCAGCGATTACAGCTGTGATTCAATCTGGGTATCTAAGAGCTTTCCACACCATTTGCCCCTTATTATTTTCAAAATTCTTCAAGCTCAGTCAAATTTGTTGTTCATCATTGCTAGACAACCATTCTCAGGTCTTGCCATAAGTTTTCAAGCAGATTTAAGTAAAAACTGTAACTTGTCCACTCAGGAACATTCACTGTCTTCTTGTTAAGCAACTCCAGTGTAGATTTGACCTTGTGTGTTAGGTTATTGTCCTGCTGAAAGGGGAAATCATCTCCCAGTGTCTGGTGAAAGCAGACTGAACCAGATTATCCTATAGGATTTTGCCTGTTTAGCTACATTGTGTTTCTTTTTTATCCTGGAATAGCTCCACAGTCCCTAACGATTACAAGTATACCCATAACGTGATGCAGCCACCACTATGCTTGAACATATGGAGAGTGGTATTCAGTAACGTGTTCTATTGGATTTGCACCAAACCTAACACTTTGTATTCAGGACAAAAGTGTATTGCTTTGCAACATTTTTTGTATTATTACTTTAGTGCCTTGTTGCAAACAGGATACCCATGTTGTTATATTTGTATTCTGTACAAGCTTCCCTCTTTTCACTCTGTCAATTAGGTTCGTATTGTGTAACTACAATGTTGTTGATCCATCCTCAGTTTTCTCCCAAACAGCCATTCAACTTTGTAACTGATTTAAAATCACCATTGCCCTCATGGTGAAATCCCTGATTGGTTTCCTTCCTCTCTGATAACTGAGTAAGGAAGGACAACTTTATATTTGCAGTGGCTGGGTGTATTGATACACCATCCAAAGTGTAATTAATAACTTCACCATGCTCAAAGGGATATTCAATGTCTGCTTTTTTATTTGTACCCATCTACCAAATGGCTCTCTTTTTTGGAAGGCATTGCAAAACCTCCCTGATCTTTGAGGTTAAATCTGTGTTTGYAATTCACTACTCGGCTGAGGGATCTTACAGATATTTGTCATGCCCTTGATCTGTTTCACCTGTCCTTGTGATTGTCTTCCCCCTCCAGGTGTCACCCATCTTCCCCATTATCCCCTGTGTATTTATACCTGTGTTCTCTGTTTGTCTGTTGCCAGTTCATTTTGTTCTTCAAATCTACCAGTGGTTTTCCACCTGCTCCTGTCTTGCCTATTGTGCCTGTTTTCTGTTTTTCACAGGTTTTGACCATTCCTGCCTGCCCTGACCCAGAGCCTGCCTGCCGTCCTATACCTTTGCCCCACTACTCTGGATTACCGACCTCTGCCTGACCTGACCATGAGCCTGCCTGCCGTCCTGTACCTTTGCCCCACTACTCTGGATTATCGACTCCTGCCTGTCTTGACCTGTCGTTTGCCTGCCCCTGTTGCTGTAATAAACATTACTACTTCGACACAGTCTGCATTTGGGTCTTACCTTCAAACCTGATACATATATGTATTTAATTTTTCTTTATTTCACCGTTATTTAACCAGGTAGGCCAGTTGAGAACAAGTTCTCATTTACAACTGCGATCTGGCCAAGAAAAAGCAAAGCAGTCCGACACAAACAACACAGAGTTACACATGGAATAAACAAACGTACAGTCAATAACACAATAGAAAAGTTTATGTACAGTGTGCGCAAATTAAGCAAGATTAGGGAGGTAAGGCAATAAATGGGCCGTAGTGGCGAAATAATCACAATTTAGCAATTAAACACTGGTGTGATAGATGTGCAGAAGATGAATGTGCAAGTAGAGATACTGGGATGCAAAGGAGCAAAACAKTAAATAAATATGGGGGTAGTATATGGGGCTTTGGTGACCAAACGGATGGCACTGTGATAGACTGCATCCAATTTGCTAAGTAGAGGGTTGGAGGCAATTTTGTAAATTACATTGCCGAAGACAAGGATCGGTAGGATAGTCAGTTTTACAAGGGTATGCTTGGCAGGATGCGTGAAGGATGCTTTGTTGCGAAATAGGAAGGTGATTCTAGATTTAATTTTGGAGTGGAGATGCTTAATGTGAGTCTGGAAGGAGAGTTTACAGTCTAACCAGACACCTAGGTATTTGTAGTTGTCCACATATTCTAAGTCAGAAGCGTCCAGAGTAGTGATGCTAGACGGGCGGGCAGGTGTGGGCAGCGATCGGTTGAAGAGCGTGCATTTCGTTTTACTTGCCTTTAAGAGCAGTTGGAGGCAACGGAAGGAGAGTTGTATGGCATTGAAGCTCGTCTGGAGTACAGAGATGAGGTAGTCATTCAAAAATCATGTCAAACACTATTATTGTACACAGAGTGAGTCCATGCACCTTATTATGTGACTTGTTAAGTACATTCTTACTCCTGAACTTATTTAGGCTTGCCATAGCAAAGGGGTTGAATGCTTATTGACTCAAGACATTTCAGCTTTTCATTTTTTAAATAAATGTTTTACATTTTTGAAAAACACAATTCCACTTTGACATTATGGGGTAGTGTATGTAGGCCAGTGAAAAAAATATATATTACATTTTTAATCAGGCTGTAACACAACAAAATGGGGAAAAAGTCAAGGGGTGTGAATAGTTTCTGAAGGCACTAAACTCAGCACGACTTCTTCAGGCTAGGGTCTATTTTGCTCCACTTCCTGTCTGACTTACGTGCCAAAAGTAAACCGCCTGTTATTCAGGCCCAGAAGCCAGGATATGCATAGAATTGGTACCATTGGATAGAAAATCCTTTGAAGTTTGTAGAAATGTTAAAATAATGTATGAGACTATAACACAATTGATATGGTAGCCGAAAATCCAAAGAAAAACTAACCAGAATACTTTTTTTGAGAGCCCACGCTCTTTCAATCTTTCCTATGCAATTCCAGCTCCCAGATTGCAATTCCTATGGCTTCCACTAGATGCCAACAGTCTTTGTTCAAGGTTTCAGGCTTGTTTCTTCCCAAATGAGGAAGAATTTTGAGTTTTGATACAGGGAGTCAGAGTTGGGAAAAAGTCTGGTGGCGCGCGACGAAGAGGACGCACACTTGCTAGTTTAGCTTTTCTATTGAACATACTTCTTTCCGTATGAAATATTATAGTTTAATTACATTTTAGGGTACCTGAGGATTATATAGAAACATATTTTGACCTGTTTTAACAAAGTTTAGCGGTAGCTTTTTGGATTCCTTTCTATGCATGTTGAATGAGTGGATTACTCAAATCGATGGCGCCAACTAAACAGACTTTTTGGGATATAAAGAAGGATTTTATCTAACAAAACGACCATGCATGTTGTAGCTGGGACCCTTGGGATTGCAAATCAGAGGAAGACTTTCAAGTAAGTGAATATTTAATCGCTATTTGTGATTTTACGAAGTCTGTCCTGGTTGAAAAATATCTTGATGTGGGGCGCCATCATCGAACAATAGCATGGAATGCTTTCGCTGTAAAGCCTATTGTAAATCGGACAATGCAGTTAGATTAACAACAATTTAAGCTTTTAACCGATATAAGACACTTGTATGTACCTAGATGTTTAATATCCATAATTTTTATGATTATTTATTTGAATTGCACGCCCTCCAATTTCACCGGAAGTTGCCGGCAGGTGTCCCGCTGACGGGACGCCTAGCCCTAATGACTTTAAGAATGATTACCTGCTGCATCCAACCTACAGCACTAAACTTCACTTGCGTCATCCTTGTGGTATTGAGAGCTATATTTTATTTATTTTTTGCAAAAAAGTAGTGTGTAGTTCCAGTAGTTAGTTACACCGCTACATGGCAAAAAAAGTTCTTAACTATTGAAAACACTACCAACATTTATTTTCAGTTCAACTACAACCAAGCTACTGCAAAATGTAGTTAAATTACTATTTGAACTACATGTAGTTCACTACTACCAACACTGCAGAAAGCTCTCTGAGGCCCCCCAAGGGTCAAAACTCAATAATACTAGGCTTATTGACTAATCTGAATGCCACAACCAAACCAATCTCAGAGAAAAAAAGTTATTCTATTCTATGTGCTTCAAGTGTTGTTGTAGATTTTACAAATTTCTTGCATGTCAAAGTCATCCATCTGTATTGGTACTTTGAATTCTCAGTTGAATTCTCCAACTGAGAATTCAGAAAAAAACGAGGTTAAATTATGTCAGTGATCTTTTGGTCAGAATGCCGGAGCTCTAGAAAGATGCCCGTTCCTGACTTGGAATTCCGAGTTGGATGACCGTTCAAAAAGATTTTTCCCCAGTCGGAGATACTGTTTTCCCTGAGTTCCCTGTTGTCTTGCAAGCTCTGAAGTCGGAAGTCGGAGATTTTTGAGTTCAGAGTTCAAAACAACTGTAAATCTATGACTCCCTGGTCCGACTGGGGAAAATATTTTTGAACGGTGATCCAACTCAGAATTCCAAGTGGAAAACTTTGGCATCTTTCTAGAGCTCTGACTTTCTGACTTGAAGATCACTGAAATAATTTAACCTAGTTTGTTTTCTGAATTCCCAGTTGTTTTGAAAGCACCATAAATTGAGTGGGTCATGGGAGAGAAGATATGGTGTGTGTAAACTGTAGGGGTACCCATGGTGCTGAGAGAAAGGCAGGTTGAGGTTGCTAGGTGTCCTATGCCAGTTGTCCTATGCCGAGGCATTGAAGAGATTAGAGGGGAAGATGGGTCCAGGTGAGTAGGCCAAGGCCAATAGAGAGTGATGGGAATAACTAATGCTTCAGTAAGGTTGTTTTTTTGGCATTCATACTACAGAAAAGTAGGATGATACTAGTAAGCTGATGCACAGCCAACACCGTAGGTGGCGGCATTCACCTATAACATTTGTTTGCGGTGCCCCATAATAGAAAAGAAGAAGGAGAGCTGCTATGAATCATCGGGCTTAGTTGGCTGGCTAGCTAGCTAGGTAAGCAAAGCAGCTACACTGTTTAGCTAAGCTGGAATGTGGCGCAACGTCCCTTGTCTGAACTGTGTTTGTGAAACATTTTGAATAGCGACGATGAACTGATTTTCGTCAAGTTGATCCACAGTTCGTTTTGACTATCGGTCATCGGATCTGGACCTCTTACTCGAACGAAGTGTAAGTTACAATCTTCTTAGCTAGGTAGCTAACCAGCGTAGCTAGCTACAGTAGCTAATTAGCTTACAGTTTAGTTAGCTAGTTAACCAGCGTTGCTAGCGATGTAGTTAGTTAGCCTTGCCAGCTAACGTGTCCAATGTTTACAGGCAAAGTAGGCCATTTGACAGGGACACACTGATTAGCTAACGTTAGTTGTCAGAGGTTGCTAAACTATTAGCTAACTAGCTAGGTACCTATAATGTTAACGTTAGCTAGCTAATGTTATATTTCTTATATTCTAGGACGGACCCTAACTAGTTTTAACCAGCTGCTATTTTGCTAACTTTGATGTTAGCAAGTAGCCTGTACGCGTAAATGCTTTACACGAGAATGGACCTGTTGAACTATCAGTTCCTGGACAAAATGAACAACAATATCGGGAGACTACACTACGAAGGTAAGGGAGAATAATTTACACATTTTCAATACGTGTGTTATTGGCGTAACAAGCTAGTACTAGTTGTTCGCTAACTAGCTAGCCCTCGTATTTCACATAGCTGGCTAGCTATGTGCCATACATAAAAAATTAKAAAATAATAATTGACAAACCAACCGTGGGTAACGTTAGCTAACACAATTTAATGTATTGATCAATTACACCTTGCCACTTTTTTAACCACTCGTTTAAATTTGAGTCAATGTGGCTGAAAGCATTGACATACAATAAGTAACGCTAAACCTCTGTGTAACCTTTATTTAACTAGACAAGTCAATTAAGAACAAATTCTTATTTACAATTACGGCCTACCGTGGATTAACTGCCATGTTCAGGTGCAGAAGGCCAGCTTTTTTTTTTTTACCTTGTCAACTCGGATTCGAAACAGCAACCTTTCGGTTACTGGCCCAATGCTCTAACCACTAGGCACCTGCCGCCCCACCTCTAACATTAGTCCCCACTTTTGAGGTAATGGTCACAGCAGGTAACTCGATCACTTGGGGGGGGAGGATGGCTCAAACCACCTCCTCCTATTGTTACTGATTTTGTTTAAAAACGTTCTAAATTATTGAGACATGAACACCCTGGTTTGCATGAAATGTATAAACGGGGACTGTTCCCTACAGCTGAATCTTCTCTGACAGGTGAGTCCAGGATGCCCTCGCTGCCCTCTGCAATGACCAACATGAGGACCGGTCCTCCCCCCATCTGCCCCAGCAAAAGGAAGTATGGCGAGGAGCAAGTGGATGACCGCATTGACTGTGACAATGACCACATGACCAAAATGAGCAGACTGTTTGCTGCTCAACTGTAAGTGCAAACTTACATTGTTAGATGTTTTTTTGTTTTATGACAATATTTAAATGTTACTTGTATCCAAACATTTATCGGCATGAATGGACTTAGATGTATCGATATCAGAGAAGGATTGCACACAGGAGTGTGCATGTGGTTAAATGTGTCATAAGTAAACGCTGCTGCTTTTTGAACAATCTAGCACTGAACCCTCACTAAGCTACAGTCTGCATGGCCCAATCTCCTGACATCAAAGCGAGATTGATTTTTAAAGTGGCCTATGAATAGTCGGTGCAGTTGGTGGGCTGTGTAAGGCTGTAGGGGGTAATCTGCCACTTGTCCTTTCTTTAACAAGGGGACGGCCTGCCGGTGGAGACAACCGCAGCGATCCTTGGAGCCTCGGACACAACCCTGTAGAGCACATCACTTCCTCCTCCAATGGTCTCCATGACAACCACTTATATGCCTCCATCCCCTCCTATGGCTTGGACCAGCCCCTGGCTCTGACTAAAAACAGCCTGGACTCTGGACTGTGTGGCGCAGAGAGGCCTGCCATGCCCGGCCCTGTCGACAGACCACAGGTTATTCTGGCAATTAAGAAATACTGTCATGCATTCATCAGTTGCGTCTTACCTACAGTCTCTTAGTTTGTGTGTATTTATCTCTTATAGAATCGGCCCTCTGTGATCACCTGTGCTCCTGCAAGCAATCGCAATTGCTACCGGTCTCACTGCCACAAGTCTCACAGCCCCAGCCCACCCATCGATCAGAGGAAGGCCAATGGTAAATCTTTAGCACCACCTTACCTTACTGGTAAATCTCTGTGCATAAATTGGATATCTGCACCATTGTTACCATACCACCCTTGGAATTTAGACTTTTCTCAATACTCATAAATAGCTTCACTCAGTTCAGGAGCTGTAATACTCACCTCTATTCTGTAATCCCAGCTAACACTGCCGTCGACCCTGTAATCGAGGAGCACTTCCGCCGCAGCCTGGGGAAGAACTACAAGGAGCCCGAGCCCGTCTCCAACTCTGTGTCCATCACAGGCTCGGTGGATGATCACTTTGCCAAGGCCTTGGGGAAGACCTGGCTCCAGATCAAGGCCAAGGGGCCAGGGGGAGGCCCCCACAGTCCAGAGGCCAACTCCTGAAAGATYGGCTGAGCCTCCCTCACTGTTGAGTGGTGAAACACAATCACTTCTTTTGTCTGTGGCATCAGATAAGGGCACAGATTGACCTCCCTATACCATTCATTGTCGAGCTTGACATCCCTGAGCTCAGAACAACGGTGACAACCATGCTAAACAAGACGATCAGTTTGAATACTGTATTATACACCAAGACTGGCTTTTTACGGACCTTGGCTTCTTCCTGCTCCTATTAAATGACTGACTCAGATCTGGGAAGATTTGATACATTGTTCAGTTAGGGCAGTTTTGGATTGAGTCCAAGTGTGTAAATTCTTCCTTTTTGAAGGSAGAAATATCAATTTGAGGAGCCCTCTAGGACCAGTATTAGTCAGCCCTGATGTCATCTTTGAGTTCTCTTGATTATTAAAAAAAAACAATTTTTAACACTTAACCCTGACAGAGATTCCCAAAACGATCAAATAATGTAAGCCTTTGAGAAGGTGGACTGTTCTGTCTTAACTCCCTCATGCCTTCTTTATTAGCCAAAGAACTCACCTGCCACTTCAAACAAAAAGCCATAGTCTGGTTAGCCCCTCTTCTGTCTCCATCATCCTGCCATCTCCTTTAACTCTCCACTAACCCTGTGTTTGACTGTGTTTTTACTTGGAAAGGAAGGCCGGCTCTGATTTGTACTATTATGTGTTAGATTGGGGTAGGGCTAACGGCATACCTGTTTCATTTGGAGCATACCATTTTTGGGGGGATTATTCATATATATTTTTTTTTACGATACTAACTGTGGTAATGCAATTAAGGCTCGGGCCTCCCTCCGGTCCCAATGTTTCTCTCTTTTTCTCTCCCACTATTCTGAACTGGACTCACTTTCTTATTTGTGGACTTTACATTTTTTTTTTTTTATCCTTTTTGTTCTCCTAATACTCACTGTGGTTAATTTCATAGATACAGTTAGTAATAAGGATAGTATTCTGCTTACCGAGATGCATGTTTCAAATAGCTGGTATCTATTATAAGCCTTGTTATTCTATACTATTTACCATCAGAATTTATTTTTGTCAGTAACCGTTTTAGAAATATTCACTGCTGGTACAGTCGTACTAAAATATATTTTTTTGTATCTGGTTTTCATTAGAATATATATACACACACAAGCATCCATCTACAAAACGCAGCCTCTGGCAAGGTTGTCTYGCTGCAGTATAATAGGCTCGATTGCGTTGTTATTCTGTGTTACTGGATGCTATGACTGAATACAGTAAACATTGAACATCTGTAGGCAACTCCTAGATAGAACAGTCCTAGCTTCACCACGCCATTTAGTCATGATTTTATTTACTCTAATCTGTTTAGTGTCAGTGTTCAAAGTTCAAATGAAAGTTGAACTATCAAATTGACTAACTTTTTTTAAATTGACTAGTAATGAGGATTTCTACTCAAGTCTTTATTTTTGAAAGTGTAATGGTTTATTAACCCTAAAAACTAAAATGCAGGTGACTCCACACGCATGTATCATGGCTGGCCTTGAACAAAACCCTTGCTCATGCTTGTCTTGAGACAACGGCATGAACATTCCGCCATTACTACCCAACTCCATTTTATGTTTAAAGTAAGAGCTGGTAAGATTTGTGGATTGAGGATAGCTTCTCTTCCATTTGGGGTGTTTCCATCGTGTAGCCTAAACTGTAAGGGAGTTCAAAAAAACAGAACATAATCCAGGGTAGTACCACTCTAGAACATGTAATGTACTGAAGGTGCAGGTTATACAGATGAATACAATTGTATGACTTTTCTGAAATMATTTCCATTTCATTTAGTAAACCTATGGGTTAACACTATGTTTTAGTACGTTGACATTGTTTTAGTCACCTCAGCTCTTTGAGAATGATGTACTTGCATCCAATATTCTACACACTGTTTAAGAATTACTACAAACTATTATATTCCGTTTCTTTAATTTGTAAAGACGATCATTGCGCCGCGCGTAAAGATCCTATACATTTTTTTAAAACAACTTTATACTGGATATTCAGCCATTGGATATTCATTATAGTCTAACGATTCATTTTTATCTATCTAAAAAGTAGATTTTTTTTTTCTCTTCCAGAGTTGTCTGAGGTGTGATAAGTGCAGGAACACACTTGTCATTCTATGAATAAGGCTCTCTTGGCATAAAGGGGGCAGCAAGTAGCCTAGCAGTTAAACACATTGGGCCAGTAACCGAAAGGTCGCTGGTTCGAATCCCCGAGCCAACAAGGTCAAAAATCTGTATGTGCCCTTGAGCATGGCACTTAACTGTAATTGCTCCATCTAAATGTACACTGAATAAAATTATAAATGCAACATGGTTACTGTTGGTCCCATGTTTCATGAGCTGAAGTAAAAGATCCCGGACTTTCCGTACGCAGAAAATTTCTCGCATTTTTCTTTTACATCCCTGTTAGTGAGCATTTGTCCTTTGCCTAGATAATCCATCCACCTGACAGGTGTGCAATATCAATAATCCATTTAAACAGCATGATCATTACACAGGTGTACCTTGTGCTGGGGGCAAAAGGCTGCTCTAAAATGTGCTGTTTTGTCCCACAACACAATGCCACAGATGTCTCAAGTTTTGGGGGAGTGTGCTATTAGCATGTTGACTGCAGGAATGTCCACCAGAGCTGTTGCCAGAGAWTGTAATGTTCATTTAGAGAATTTGGTAGTATGTCCAACCGGCCTCACATCCCCAAACCACGTCTATGGTGTCATGTGGGTGGTTTGCTGATGTCAATGTTGTTAACAGAGTGCCCCATGGTGGCGGTGGGGTTATGGAATTGCCATGAAACCAGCCGCAAGCTAGATTCATATCTGTATTCCCAGTCATGTAAAATCCATAGATTAGGGCCAAATTCTGATTTCCTCATGTCAATGAAATTGTTGCATTTATATTTTTGTTCAGTATAAAGATAATGTCAGGGTGACATTACTGCTGCATGTTTTGAGTCTGTTTCTATACTGCAGTGGAACTGTAAGGGCTTATCACGAGTTGTCTCAGTGATATGTTGGGGTTTAATGTTCCAATGTTATTTAATTGGTATTCGACTGCTTGTGCCTCTAAACGACAAGTCGCAGGAACTAGCTTAACTCTGTGGCTTCACATGGGAAACTACATTGCCTTTTACTTTTTGTTAATCTTTTATTTACTTCATTTTTGTCTTKTTTTTTTCAAAAGAAAATGTCGCTTTTTTTGTACTTGATTTCTCCTAAATAAACTTTAAAATGCTCTTTTGTTTTGTTTCATCAATATTTGTCCAACAATGTAATTCAACATTCAGACTTTGGGCAATTTTCACATCTTGCTCAGAACCCAGCCCACTGTCATGAAACCAGCCGCAAGCTAGGTTTCCATCCAATTGGCAAATATTTCATGTGAATATTCTYAAGTCGGCATAAAAACGATTTGCACATTTTCCCACCATCAAATTGACTGTTGCCGATTTAAAGGCTTTGTGTAATGACAGTGCACATAAAAATCACTTGTGCTTAAATGCTCATGTACCAAATAAATAAGTTAAATGGGTCATTTTCAACTCGACTGATGGGTTTTGTCAAACAATGTTGTGTGTATATATATATATATAGTGAATGTTCCCACTCTGGTCTTTGCATGTCCACTCTAGCCAGCAGCTGGCAGATAGTGAGGGTAGGCTTGCTTGCATGATGATTAATATTGACAAAAAAGCGAGACTATTTTGATTTATCAAACGGCAGCCAAGCATCTACCATGTCACCATAAGACCCTTAATATTTTGGGGAAATGAGCATCATGCTCATCACTGCACTTTCATCACCCTGTGAAGTTCATAACTGATTTAACCTGTAGCTTAAAGGGATAGTTCATCCAAATTACAAAAGTACATATTGGTTTCCTTACCCTGTATGAAGTCTACGGACAAGGTATGATGGTTTAGTTTCCTTGGCACCGTTGCTTTGGTTTAGTTTCCTTGGCACCGTTTCCAATTGCTAACATTTTAACATTTGTGACACAAATCCCATTCAAGTCATGGTAGCGCTATTATCATTTTTCGCACATCATGTTCAAATCATCTATAAGTGACTTTGTAGAACTTCACAATCAATTTGAGATACTTTTGGATGATTTTGACATGATGTGTGATAAATGCTAATACTGGTAACATGACTTGAATCGATTTGTGCCACAAATGTTAGCATTGGAAACAACATGGAAACAGTGCCAGGGAAATCAAACCGAAGGAAGGATTGTTTTCATTCCTTGTCCATAGACTGCTTGCAGGGTAAGGAAACCAATGTGTCATTTTGCAATTTGGGTGAAGTATCCCGTTAGGAATTGAACATTATTTATAACAAGGGTTACATTTGAGAAAATCAGACCTCTCAGAAATGAAAATTGATGGCCCTCCCTTCAGAAAAATACATTTGACCTAAAACCTCCCTGAATGTTTGAAAAGAAAAAGTGACCCTCACCTATAACCAAAATAATAACAAAGTGGATAGCAGAGAACATTTACCCTCACMTATTGGACAGACCAGAGCCTTAGATATGCAGTTTTCCAAACTGTTCTTCAACCTGTTATCTTTAAGGCCAGTTTATACATGGTCTAACATGTCTGTAGACGATTAGAATGGGACAACTGCCTCTGGACAAAATTACATTTAATTTATACTTCGGTGGAATGTCTGTAAACCGTTGCTGCGACTGTCACTTCACATGTCACACACACATGAAAAAAGCAGTGGTGGGCCGTCAGGGCCTGCAAGGCCTTCTCTGCTGGCCTAAACATCATCAGAATATATATATTTTTTAAATATATTTTCCCACAAATATGTATTAAATTATTCCCCAGAGTAAGAGTTATACTCTTCATTTCATAGCTTTCCTCTTGGTTGCACTGCTTCCAGCCCCAGGTTGAGATTTGGAGGGCTGGTCTTTATGTTAGATCTTTTATCCAATCATATTCAGCCATCATGTGTTGCCAGGGGTCTAAAATCTGCCCTCAGGCCTTCAGAATCAACAGTGCGGGCGCTTGTAGCTTAAAGTGAATGGAAATTAAAATTTTGTGTCAACCAATCAGCTTTAGAGTTGGCTATTATACGCCTGCTGGCTGGCTCCAGTGTTACACAGGAGCGAGCTAGCAGGCGTAGTGCGTCCACGTCTTTTGATTGGATTACCAATATTGAGAGGCAGGTCCTATGGGCAGGTCTATGCAGATCTAGGAAACTGAATTTGATAAACGAATTAATTTGCGTTCTACTAAGCTGTTTTTTCAACCCACAATGGCGGAAGGAGGAGAAGATATCGATTTGGTCGAGGATATAATTATAACGCCATTCTCAAGACGAACTTTTCAAGAAAAGTTAGACATTGTAAGGAGAGGTCGCCCGACGCCACAAAGCCTGTCACAGGCGGGAAAGGGGTTCGTTCGCTCGCCACTATCAAAGTTTCAACTACGAGCGCTGTNAGGCTCCGAGAAGCACTGCAAACTGTACTGCTGGGAATGCCTATTATTTGCAAGTGATCGATTTGGTGTTTGGAGCCACACTGGCTTTGCAAACTTGAGTTGTCTGTTAAACACTGTTTACCCAAAAATGTCAATTTGTCAATTTCAAGGTGACGCAACGCCTGGTTATACTGCGTTTCTGTCTAAATGTATAGTGTCTAGAGCCATGGCATAATGATGGTAATAAGAGGTGGATTAATTCGGGTGGGACTGTGTAGTACCTCACTGAAGGCCTAGGCCCCAGGCCCACGGCACGCCACTGGAAAAAAGTATCTGAAACTGATGCAACTTCTGTTGTCGTGGTAACCCGGGAATACCACAGCAACCAGACCAAATAATCCTGTGACAATATGATGCAGGAGTTAGAAAATTCTGATAGAAAATCCATTGCAGTGTGTAATGCTAATAATTTTAGAAGTATAACTTTGCTCTGTGCTTCTCCGTGCATGAACGTCATAGCCTATACGGCCAAGGGCGCAACTTTCACTGGGGACGGGGGGACATGACCCCCCCACATTCCGAAACTGTATTTTTGTCCCTCCCAAGATTTATCTTTGTAATGTGATACAAAACAAGGCGACGGTGTGTTTTAGGATCATGCGGATGCCTCCGAGCGGTCTGGTAGGCTGTTCGGAGTGTTCATCTGACTGGATAAAAAAAATATGTCCCACCCACTTCTAAAACCAAAGTTGCGCCCCTGCTATAGGCTATGGATCATTTGATTGAGACCACAGTAAATATCCCATAGGCGCGAATCAGAGATGAGGGGCGGCATCGGGCAAACACATCGATATGTAGCCTAATAGGTAACTCATTCTAAAATACTGAGAAATATTGAAATTTCATCAATTACAAATTACATGACCCTGCCCTGGACTAGATATACTAAATATACTAAATACTAAACCCTCCACTTGACTGAAATTGAAAAAGCATGACCCTCCCCCATTTTCCTTCAGGTACTCATGTAACTTTCGATCCATCCCTTAATAAACGTCATGCTTTTCCAAATCGTAGTGGGAGGAGGAAAGGGGAGAGCCTACCCAGTCAGTTGCACAACTCAATGCATTAATCCAAAATGTGTCTTGCGCAGATTCTTTTCACCTCGCTGGCTAGGGGATTCTAACCAGTGATTTTTCGGTTACTAACCCAATGCGCTTAAGCGCTCGGCTACCTGCCAAAATATATAATTGCGTGACTTCACGTTTACTTCCATATGATGGTTATTATTATTATTAATAATATTTGCGCATGAAGMATTTTCAACTGCCATTACGCGCAAAATGTATTTTACAGACACAAAAAGATCCCACCTTGTCAGCATATTTTGTTTTGTTGACATTTGGAAAGTTTACCAACAAATGTTCTGTTTCCATCTGGCCTGTCCTGACATTTATTTAATTCTGACATTTACTTGCATTGGATGGAAGCCTGGTTACAGAGGCAGTTCTGGGTCGTTGATTTACTATTCATATATAAAGTTGTATTTGGCCTCATGGGCGTGGTGGTAACATACAGTAACTAGTTACAGCTGTGCTGTGGGATTGTTGTTTCTCAGTGCTGGCAAGGAGGGATGGTAATTATCTCTCTCTGTCTTTCTATTTCTCAAACACCATCTCCCTCTAAACAAGAGACCCCCCCCCACCCCCGTTCAGTGAAGAGTAAAGTTAGGAAGTTGAGGAACATAAACATCCAAACCAAATCCTGTGTCTGAACATCAAGGGGGAAAAATACATTTAAACTATACTCTGTCTAATTTCCATTAATAATAGGGCCAGTGGGATAGGGCAGTTGAAGGCAGAAGTCTCTAGGGCGTGACAGGCTCGTTGGGGCCACAGCAGTGTTAATGAGTAGAATCAGCCCATGGTGAAGTCTGTCATTTGACCATCAGGGTGTTGGCAAATTTCATAATGCTGCTGCTTATTAAGAAAGGTCAGAGGAGGACTGCGTCGGGGGAGTTGTGGTCAGTCAGTGGAAACTAGAGGTCGACTGATTATGAATTTTCAACTGCGATACCGATTATTGGAGGACTGAAAAAAAGCCGATACCGATTAATCGGATGATTTTATATATACTGTATATTTGTAATAATGACAATTACAACAATACTGAATGAACACTTGTATTTTAACTTAATATAAAACATAAATAAAATCAATTTAGTCTCAAATAAATAATGAAACATGTTCAAAAAGGTTTAAATAATGCAAAAACACAGTGTTGGAGAAGAAAGTAAAAGTGCAATATGTACCATGTAAAAAAGCTAACGTTTAAGTTCCTTGCTCAAAACATATGAAAGCTGGTGGTTCCTTTTAACATGAGTCTTCAATATTCCCAGTTAAGAAGTTTTAGGTTGTAGTTATTATAGGAATTATAGGACTATTTCTCTCTATACCATTTTTATTTCATATACCTTTTACTATTGGATGTTCTTAGAGGCACTATAGTATTGCCAGCCTAATCTCGGGAGTTGATAGGCGTGAAGTCATAAACAGCGSTGTGCTTCAAGCATTGCGAAGAGCTGCTGGCAAACGCAGGAGAGTGCTGGTTGAATGAATGCTTACGAGCCTGCTGCTGCCTACCACCGCTCAGACCAGACTGCTCTATCAAATATCAAATCATAGACTTAATTATAATATAATAACACACAGAAATACGAGCCTTAGGTCATTAATATGGTCAAATCCGGAAACTATCATTTCGAAAACAAAACGTTTATTCTTTCAGTGAAATACGGAACTGTTCCGTATTTTAACGAACGGGTGGCAACCCTTTGTCTAAATATTGCTGTTACATTGCACAACCTTCAATGTTATGTCATAATTATGTACAATTCTGGTAAATTAATTACGGTCTTTGTTAGGAAGAAATGGTCTTCACACAATTCTCAACGAGCCAGGCGGCCCAAACTGCTGCATATACCCTGACTCTGCTTGCACTGGAACACAAGAGAAGTGACACAATTTCCCTAGTTAATATTGCCTGCTAACATGAATTTCTTTAAACTAAATATACAGTTTTAAAAATGTWTACTTGTGTATTGATTTTAAGAAAGGCATTGATGTTTATGGTTAGGTACATGGTGCAACYATAGTGCTTTTTTCACYGATGCGCTTTTGTTAAATCATCCCCCGTTTGGCAAAGTAGGCTGTGATTTGATGATAAATTAACAGGCACCGCATTGATTATATGCAACGCAGGACAAGCTAGTTAAACTAGCAATATCATCAACCATGTGTAGTTAACTAGTGATTATGTTAAGATTGATTGTTTTTTATAAGATAAGTTTAATGCTAGCTAGCAACTTACCTTGGCTCCTTGCTGCACTTGCGTAACAGGTGGTCAGCCTGCCACGCAGTCTCCTCGTGGATTGCAATGGAATCGGCCATAATTGGCATCCAAAAATGCCGATTACCGATTGTTATGAAAACTTGAATTCGGCCCTAATTAAATCGGCCATGCCGATTAATCGGTCGACCTCTATTGGAAACACTGAAAGGCCACAGAGCAAGCCGGAGTATGAGGGAGAGAGGGACCTCAACAAACAGTGTCCTCAGATGGCTGCGTTTATTCAAGATKATMTTTATATTAACTATATTATCTTCGCGTAACAGTATTTGTGATGTGTAACTAACCTCTTTCAAATGCTAGTAGGGATCACAGAGCCATAAAAGTCATGAAATCGACTACATTTTACATCCAAGGAGTATATGTATCAGCTTTGGCTGATAGGCCCAAACAAGTGTCACACAACCACAACATCTGGTTTGTATTATCCTCTTACTGTTGGTGGGYTTACACCCTCCCTTTTAATGGTTCTGTCTTGCCATTGTTTGCTGGAACMACTCTCAAGTTGTGAGGTCACTGACTCGGTGGCAATCGTAGTGACATGTTTTAAAGGATTTCCATGACTGCTTTTTTTTTATGATGATGTCTTTATTCTGTCACTTGGGGAAGCTGACACATTTAGACCATGGGAATCCATTTTGGTCTGTGAGGCTGTGTTTAAATATCTGTCTCTTGGCTAATCACTTCCAACYCTAGGCAAGTTTATAAAACTGCGCAATGTAAACTAGTGAACATGTAATTGTTTTGGCGATAAAGCAATGGTTGGATTACTGTGGGCAACTAAAGTTTCTTCACAAGACCTGTTTCACACCCAACCCTGCTGGTCCAGACTGTGATACATGAAAGAGATAACATCACTATTGTTACTCCAAAATCAGGCTATATCAGTGTCATTTCAAGTTTCAAGTTTTAATGTGACATGAACAAGTATAGTGAAATGCCTTTCTTGCAAAGTCAAATGCTATTTCAGGGACAGATTAGCATAAACGCCTAAAGAGGGCCTAAGTGCAACAGTTCCCATATCTGGTTGAACTTGTTTTTCAGAACACAAGATTGTTGTCATCCAGGTATTAGTTTGAGCATGGAGCCGCATAACACSGACTTGAGCCAACGCTAATTGTATCTCCACCCACTAGATGGCAGTATYAAACCACGACACAGACWGCACCATGAAACCKCTTCCACTCCCCAGAGACCAAACAAAGAAAAGGTGCATTATCACTCTGGGAAGGCTGATTTGAATGAAACATCTCTCATCTCTCATATGATTTATTCTTACATGTGTTTTCCACTGAAACAAACGCAGGTGACAGCATAATTGCATGATGAAAGGGGTAGATTACCGAAGGCGTCATTCTCTGCTGTCTACCTGGCTCCTGGTTTTGCGTTTGATAGTGCTGCTCTAGCGCTGAGACCCCTAGAGGGCGTAGTTCTTCCTGATGTCCTATTACCTCTAGGTGTCGACCCAGTCAGCCCAGCCAGTAATACACTCTATCTTCCATGGACCGGCTCATYCATAAAACATCCTCCATTTAGGCTGCAAAAGCATCAGTTTCCTTCTTAACTCGATTTAAGATCTCGTCGTGGGAAAAAAACGTGTAAAATATGTGTACTGTCTTAATAAAACACAATTTTCCATCACCATGCTAGGGTGGCTAATGCTACTTCCTGATGTRGCGGTGCGCTTTCAGGAAGGGGTAAACAGACTCACTAGGGCTGTGCTTCAAATTCATAAAAGACACACCCTCGTCCACTTACCCTCGCCTTATGCCCTTGGGGGAATCCCCATCACCATCTTGGACGTCGGTCCAAGAGATTAGCCAAACAAGGGAAGTTCGCAACGTAAGCCCCTCAGCCCTCGTTTTTGGTCGAGTTTGCGAGTGTACAATTATTTTCACTTTGGGGCCTGAAACGCACCATAATTCAATTCGCAACGATTGTACATCCGCTAAGAAAAGTCAGCCGAAACTTAAAACCTCAACATGGAAAAGTCAACATACAAGTGTAAGTAAATACGAATGTAAAAAGATTAGAAAGTGTGCTTCTAATGCACATGACGGCACAGACACATCTCGTAAAAGTAATGATGTTTTTGTTTGGTTAGCTTTTGGAAATTGTAGAAATAAAACATTTTTCTTCAGAAGTTCCAGCTAGGCAGGCTAACATTAGTTAGCTAATTCATTTTCTAGCTATCATAGGCGTATATTAATCATTATATAGTTAATATTTGTAGACATGCACTCATAATTGACTGTAGCGCATATAAAGCACCCACAAGCTGCCTTTGGCTGAAAACACAATCATCCCCAGATGAACGAGTGACACATTTCCGGGCAAGGGRGGTCCATTTTAGAAATCATTCCTTCCTACCTCGCCCCTTACCCTGCATATATACTCGTCAGACGTCATGATAAGTCATCAGATGTGTCCACTTAATTTGAGGGCTGAGGGGATAGGTGTAACGAGTGCGCTGAGAGTCGGGAAGCAAGTTCAGGGAGTGAGTATTTTAATAAATTAAAGAAACAATGAACACAAAACACAAACAACGCATCGACATGAAAACAGAGTCAATTACACCTGATGAAAGAACCAAGGGGAGTGACAGATATAGGGAAGATAATCAAGGAGGTGATGGAGTCCGGGTGAGTGTCATGAGGCGCAGGTACGCAAGACGATGGTGACAGGCATAATCAGAAGCCCGATGACCTAGAGGCCGGAGAGGGAGTATATGTGACAATAGGGTGTGTCTTTTAAGTGTTTGAAATACAGCCTAGGTATGCAACATCCGGAAGTTGTCTGAAAATCCCAAAAATGGTGGTGAAAATTTTTGTTTTATTAAGACAGTTTGCATATTTTTTACACAGGAGCCATTAAACCGAGTTAAGGATGAAACTGACACATTTTTGCAGCCTGAATGGAGGATGTTTTATGTATGAACAGGTCCAGGGGGACACAAGTCAGTCAAAATTCAGTTTTTCCCGTGTTTTATATCATATAGTACAACAGCTGATGAAACTAACACTATAAAAGTGTGAAAACATTTGATTAGTGTTATTTCCTGGTAGTTGCTGGTTGAAAATATAATCGACACAGGACCTTCTAATCAGTAGGTTTGCATATACAGGAGTGTTGGCTTTCAATGGTGACATCACCATGGTAAATTAGTTAATAGACCAATAAGAAAGAGCGTTCCAAACCTCCCTGACAATAACAGCTAGTTTTCCCCTCCTCACTCAGAACGCTCACAGACAGTCCTAGCAAAATGTGTGTTTAAGAAATATATATTTTTTGCTTCAATGGAAATCTATTACAGTAAGGTACCTAATTGTTACCCAGAAATGATTTGGTCATGGTCCATACACACCAAGACAGTTGTGAAGAGGGCACGACAACACCTTTTTCCCCTCAGGAGACTGAAAAGATTTGACATGGGTCCCCAGATCCTCAAAAATATCTACAGCTGCACCATCGAGAGCATCCTGACTGGTTGCATCACCGCCTGGTATGGCAACTGCTCTGCAGCCGACCGTAAGGCGCTACAGAGGGTAGTGCATACGTCCCAATACATCACTGGGGCCAAGCTTCCTGTCATCCATGACCTATATACAAGGCAGTGTCAGAGGAAGGACCATAAAATTGTCAAAGACTACAGTCACCCAAGTCATAGGCTGTTTTCTCTGCTACCGCACGGCAAGAGGTACCGGAGCGCCAAGTCTTTGATATAAAACTGCTACATTGGGCCTTTACACYTATATCCTACCAACGGGACTGTTTTCTCTGCTACCGCACGGCAAGAGGTACCGGAGCGCCAAGTCTAGGTCCAAAAGTTTCCTTAACAGCTTCTACCCCCAAGCTATAAGACTGCTGAACAATTAATCAAATGGCCACCTGGACTATTTACATTGACCCCACTTTGTTTTTACACTGCTTCTACTTGCTGTTTATAATCTATGCATAGTCACTTTACCACTACCTACATGTACAAACTACCTCTACTAACCTATATCCCTGCACATTGACTCGGTACCGGTACCCCCTGTATATAGCCTCGTTAATGTTATGTAATTTTATGGTGTTGCATTTTATTTTTTACTTTAGTTTATTTAGTAAATATTTTCTTAACTCTATTTATTGAACTGCATTGTTGGTTAAGGGCTTGTAAGTAAGCATTTCACGGTAAGGTCGCCACCTGGTATTCGGCGCGTGCGACAAAATGTGATTTGYTTTAAAACTGCTACATTGGGCCTTTACACGTATATCCTACCAACGGGACATTAAAAACTGAAATATCTTATGTTTTACTGAGATGTGGCTGAATGACGACATTAAGAACATACAGCTGGCGGGTTATACACTCTATCGGCAGGACAGAACAGCAGTCATTGGTAAGACACGGGGTGGGGGCCTATGCATATATACACTGCTCAAAAAAATAAAGGGAACACTAAAATAACACATCCTAGATCTGAATGAATGAAATATTGTTATTAAATACTTTTTTCTTTACATAGTTGAATGTGCTGACAACAAAATCACACAAAAATTATCAATGGAAATCAAATTTATCAACCCATGGAGGTCTGGATTTGGAGTCACACTCAAAATTAAAGTGGAAAACCACACTACAGCTGAATCAACTTTGATGTAATGTCCTTAAAAACAAGTCAAAATGAGGCTCAGTAGTGTGTGTGCCTCCACGTGCCTGTATGACCTCCCTACAACGCCTGGGCATGCTCCTGATGAGGTGGCGGATGGTCTCCTGAAGGATCTCCTCCCAGACCTGGACTAAAGCATCCGCCAACTCCTGGACAGTCTGTGGTGCAACGTGGCGTTGGTGGATGGAGCGAGACATTGGTCCCAGATGTTCCATTGGATTCAAGGTCTGGGGAACGGGCGGGCCAGTCCATAGCATCACATGCCTTCCTCTTGCAGGAACTGCTGACACCACTCCAGCCACACGAGTCTAGCATGGTCTTGCATTAGGAGGAACCCAGGCCAACCGCACCAGCATAAATGGTCTCACAAGGGGTGCTGAGGATCTCATCTCGGTACCTAATGGCAGTCAGGCTACCTCTGGCGAGCACATGGAGGGCTGTGCGGCCCCCAAAGAAATGCCACCCCACACCATGACTGACCCACCGTCAAACCGGTCATGCTGGAGATGTTGCAGGCAGCAGAACGTTCTCCACGGCGTCTCCAGACTCTGTCACATGCTGTCACATGTGCTCAGTGTGAACCTGCTTTCATCTGTGAAGAGCACAGGGTCCAGTGGCGAAATTGCCAATCTTGGTGTTCTCTGGCAAATGCCAAACGTCCTGCACGGTGTTGGGCTGTAAGCACAACCCCCACCTGTGGACGTTGGGCCCTCATACCACCCTCATGGAGTCTGTTTCTGACTGAGTTTGAGCAGACACATGCACATTTGTGGCCTGCTGGAGGTCATTTTTGCAGGCTCTGGCAGTGCTCCTCCTTGCACAAAGGCGGGAGTAGCGGTCCTGCTGCTGGGTTGTTCCCTCCTACGGCCTCCTCCACGTCTCCTGATGTACTGGCCTGTCCCTGGTAGCGCCTCCATCTGCTGGACACACGCTGACAGACACAGCAAACCTTTTTGCCACAGCTCGCATTGATGTGCCACCTGGAGGAGCTGCACTACCTGAGCCACTTGTGTGGGTTGTAGACTCCGTCTCATTCTACCACTAGAGTGAAACACTGCCAGCATTCAAAAGTGACCAGAATCAGCCAGGAAGCATAGGAACTGAGAAGTGGTCTGTGGTCAACCACCGTGCAGAACCACTCCTTTATTGGGGGTGTCTTGCTAATTGCCTATAATTTCCACCTGTTGTCTATTCCATCTGCACAACAGCATGTGAAATTTATTGTCAATCAGTGTTGCTTCCTAAGTGGAAAGTTTGATTTCACAGAAGTGTGATTGACTTGGAGTTACATTGTGTTGTTAAGTGTTCCCTTAATTTTGAGCAGTGTATAAACAAACAGCTGGTGCACGAATCTAAGGTTTTGCTCGCCTGAGGCAGAGTATCTCATGTATAAGCTGTAGACCCATTTGTGACCAAGCTTTAACTTCCTGACTATGTCTGGAGATGTGCTCAATATAATCCAGATAATTTTCCTCCCTCATGATGCCATCATATTTTGTGAAGTGCACCAGTCCGCCGCAGCAAAAGCACCCCCACAACATGATGCTGCTACTCCGTCTTCACGGTTGGGATGGTGTTCTTCGGCTTGCAAGCCTCCCCCTTTTTCCTCCAAACATTATGGCCAAACAGTATATTTTGTTTCATCAGACCAGAGGACATTTCTCCAAAAAAGTACGATCTTTGTCCCCTGTTCTGGCCCTGAACAAGGCAGTTAACCCACTTTCCTAGGCCGTCATTGAAAATGAGAATTTTCTTAACTGACTTGCCTAGAAATAAAGGTACAAAAAAATCAAAAATCAAATGTTTAGTTGCAAAGAAGCAGTGCTTCTTCCTTGCTGAGCGCCTTTCAGTTATGTTGATATAGACTCGTTTTACTGTGGATATGGACTGTTTACTGTGGATATAGATACTTTTGTACCTGTCCCTCCAGCATCTTCACAAGGTCCTTGGTCTGTTGTTCTGAGATTGATTTGCACTTTCTGCACCAAAGTACGTTCATCTCTAGAGACAGAACGCGTCTCCTTCCTGAGCGGTATGACGCTGTGTGTCCCATGGTGTTTATACTTGCGTACCTATGTTTTTACAGATGAACGTGGTACCTTCAGGTGTTTGGAAATTGCTCCCAAGGATGAACCAGACTTGTGCGAGGTCTACAATTTATTTTCTGACGCCTTGAAATACATCCACAGGTACACCTCCAATTGACTCAAATGATGTCAATTAGCCTATCAGAAGCATCCAAAGCCATGACATCATTTTCTGGAAGTTTCCAAGCTGTTTAAAGTCACAGTCAACTTAGTATATGTCAACTTCTGACCCACTGGAATTGTGATACAGTGAATTATAAGTGAAATAATCTCTGTAAACAATTGTTGGAAAAATGACTTGTGTCATGCACAAAGTAGATTTGCCAAAACTATAGTTTGTTAACAAAACATTTMTGGAGTGGTTGAAAAACMAGTTTTAATGACTCCAACCTAAGTGTATGTAAACTTCCGACTTCAACTGTACATGTACATGTACATATTACCTCAATTGTCTCTACACCGGTGCCCCCGCACATTGACTCTGTACCGGTACCCCCTGTATATAGCCCCGCTATTGTTATTTACTGCTGCTCTTTAATTACTTGTTTTTCTTATCTCATACTTTTTRAAATATGTATTTTCTTAAATCTGCATTGTTGGTTAAGGGCTTCTAATTTCACTGTAAGGTCTACACCTGTTGTATTCGGCGCGTGTGACAAACACAATTTGATTTGATGTGATTTAAAGTGGATGTGAAATGACAAACGAGGTAAAGGGAGTAATGGCACCATCTTGTGGTCAGTAGGGTTACTGCTGCTGCTGCTGCTGCTGGAGAGATTGTCAAATGTTGCTCCCTTTCAAAGCTGATGCCTCTGGCAATCAACAATGCAACCATGCAGTGGAACAAATGTATAGGATTAACACATTCATTGTTTGATTTTAGAAATTCAAGCGACATTTCAGGTGGCCTCGTTTTTTCGCTCGATGGATTTCGGCAGTCCTACAGTATGTAACCTACAAGCCAGAGCCCCTGCAGTTAGTTTGGCAACACAGCATTTGCCCAACACCCCTCGTTGTAACCCACATCTTCTAACTGGGATAGGAGGGAAGATCCCTGGGATTTTTGTGCTCTCGCCCCTCAGGCTCAAAGCTGCTCTAAAACCCCTCCAACAGACCCCTGCCTCCACGAGATTAGATTTAACCATTGAAATGGCACAATGCTACCGTCTCCTACTGCACCAAGCCTTCCAAGGAAACCTGTTCCTTTGGGATTACTGGGAGGAGAGGAAAGGAAGAAGATCCACATTTCCCCGCCTTATGCAAAAACCCAATGGCAGACACATAGCACGGCGTAGTCCCGACGTGGCCGCACAGCCATCAGGCCACATCAGCAGCAGACACAGACAATAGGGTCTAAATCAGAGCGACACTTCAGGGCCACGCCAAACCCAGGCCTGACTGCTTCAGTGTGCGAAGGCTGCAAGGAGCGTGACATCTGCAGTGGAGACGAAGAGAACCGGTCCTCAGCCCCTGCCGCCTACTATCGCTGTAATACCACAGACTTATGCTCTCAGACATGGTCAAGGCAGACATCAGTTGACAGTGTCTTTTACCATTGTGTCCCATAGCAGTTATGTAAAGCGGACGTACCACTGAAACACAGCGAGTTCACTAGATGCGCATTTTAGAGCGATTCACAGACGCCCTGTTGTGTGGCAATTAATTGAGTCATTCTAAAGGGTAAATAGAAACGTGCCCCCTTTGACTGTCACGCGTTGACATACGTGTAGCCTACATGTTGGCGTGTGCAAAGGGCTTGATAGAGATCTCATTCGCTGGTTTGCATAATTCCAAATGTGTTGTGGCTGATGAGGATGTAGGGCTGCTCTGCTATCTACATCCCTGAGTGCACCACGGAAGGGGATTTTGCATGATTGCCTTAAGATCATTTGAATATTACCTATCCCCCCCTACCCCTCTTTTTCTCTGTGGCTCCCTGCTGTGTGGATGCGCACACATCCTTGGGCTAGAGCATCTAAAATAGATCATACAAGCAACTGGAGTAGATGAACAAGCGCAGGAAGCGGCTCACGGGCAGACTTGAGTCATGCTGGCGTAGGTCATGCACCCTGAGCTGACAGCCCAACACACCCGATTACAAAGCACGTCATCTTCCAGACGCAGCAGTCGCTACCATGGGTCACAAACAAAAGGGGGAAATATATGGAGAGCTAACTGGGTGATTGACCCCCATCCCAAGCCCATGTTACTGTGATGTGTGGTACGTATAGGTCCAGTGTAGGGGGGTTGAGAGGACTGGTGAATTACCTTCAGTGGGCTGACCTGATGAGGGTCTCTCTGTGCCTCTGCCTGGCCCCAGCAAGCCATGTTGGAGACTCATTCATTGTGTCATGTGGACTGCTGGCAATGGTATAACCTCAGTGGAGGGGAGGGAAGACAACCCGGTCACTCTGGATAACGGTCCACCAATGAGCAGAAACAGAACCTGTCAGGCCGTCTCAGTGTCAGCCAATCGCTCCTGCTACCTCATATCCTTCAGTCATCAGTTAAGACAGCTTCCCTTTGTTATCCCTCTGTATGGTGTGTAACATTGATTTGCCAGGATCTATTAATACTTTTCTAATTTCCAACCCGGGATAAGAAGCTCAATGTAAAGTCTTGCTGTCTCAGTGTACTGTCCTGTACATCTCTGACCTCCTTTGTAGTGTACATTAGACAGGCCAATTAGCAGCCTGTTAATTGAGGTTTATGGACTGTATGGTGTTTGGGAAAAGGACAATTCCAAAGGATACAAGTGACACATCATTTTCAGATTTTTTTATTATTCATTCTCTTTGAATGATTGATTACAAAACCCATCTGCTACACAATAGCATGACTTGGCACTTACCGCCCCCCCCACCCCATCCCCCTAAAATAATGAGTTGTCCCCAATTAAGATGAACAGACCATCATGATAAGTCAGTATGTTTTTGTAATTAGACAGCAACCATATTTTTTTATGTCTTACAAGATCAGCACCCCCCTGTATTTATATAACAACAATCCTTTGGTAATGTATGCCCCAGAAAGGGATGCTGTATTGAGACAGTGGGACTTGGGCATGGAACAGCAGAGAATATATGTTGAACCATAACTAAGGGACATTCTGATACAGTTGAAGTCGGAAATTTAAATACACCTTAGCCAAATACATTTAAACTCAGTTTTTCACAATTCCTGACATTTAATCCTAGTAAAAATTCCCTGTCTTAGGTAAGTTAGGGTCACCACTTTATTTTAAGAATGTGAAATGTCAGAATAATAGTAGAGAGAATGATTTATTTCAGCTTTTATTTCTTTCATCACATTCCCAGTGGGTCAGAAGTTTACATACACTCAATTAGTATTTGGTAGCATTGCCTTGGAATTGTTTAACTTGGGTCAAACGTTTCGGGTAGCCTTCCACAAGCTTCCCACAATAAGTTGGGTGAATTTTGTCCCATTCCTCCTGATAGAGCTGGTGTAACTGAGTCAGGTTTGTAGGCCTCCTTGCTCGCACACACTTTTTCAGTTCTGCTCACAAATTTTCTTTAGGATTGAGGTCAGAGCTTTGTGTTGGCCACTCCAATACCTTGATTTTGTTATCCTTAAGCCATTTTGCCACAACTTTGGAAGGATGCTTGGGGTCATTGTCCATTTGGGAGACCCATTTGTGATCAAGCTTTATCTTCCTGACTGATGTCTTGTTTAAATATTTCCACATAATTTTCCTCCGTCATGATGCCATCTATTTTGTGAAGTGCACCAGTCCGTCCTGCAGCAAAGCACCTCCACAACATGATGCTGCCACCCCCGCGCTTCACGTTTGGGATGGTGTTCTTCAGCTTGCAAACCTTCCCCTTTTTCCTCCAAACAGTTCTATTTTTGTTTCATCAGACCAGAGGACATTTCTCCAAAAAGTACGATCTTTGTCCCCATGTGCAGTTGCAAACCGTAGTTTGGTTAGTTCCTAGGCAACGTGCTTCTACACCTGCATTGCTTGCTGTTTGGGGGTTTTAGGATGGGTTTCTGTACAGCACTTTGAGATATCAGCTGATGTAAGAAGGGTGTTACAAATAAATTTGATTTGATTTGCTGTTGTTCTGGGATTGATTTGCACTTTTCACACCACAGTACGTTCATCTCTAGGAGACAGAACGCGTCTCCTTCCTGAGCGGTATGCCGGCTGCGTGGTCCCATAGTATTTATACTTGCGTACTATTGTTTGTACAGATGAACATGGTACCTTCAGGCGTTTGGAAATTGCTCCCAAGGATGAACCAGATTTGTGGAGGTCTACAATTTTTTTCTGAGGTCTTGGCTGATTTCTTTTGATTTTCCCATGATGTCAAGCAAAGAGGTGCTGAGTTTGATGGTAGGCCTTGAAATACATCCACAGGTACACCTCCAATTGACTCAAATGATATCAATTAGCCTATCAGAAGCTTCTAAAGCCATGACATCAATTTCTGGAATTTTCCAAGCTGTTTAAAAGGCACAGTCAACTTAGTGTATGTAAACTTCTGACCCACTGGAATTGTGATACAGTGAAATAATTTGTCTGTAAACAATTGTTGGAAAAATTACTTGTGTCATGCACAAAGTAACCGACTTGTCAAAACTATAGTTTGTTAACAAGAAATTTGTGGAGTGGTTGAAAAACGAGTTTTAATGACTCCAACCTAAGTGTATGTACACTTCCGACTTCAACTGTATCTCATTATCAAGCTCGTTAGGGTCCATGTTACAGCTGCTCCACTGAACAGCCTTAATGAGGAAAGTGACCCAACGCCAATATGAGCAGCGGTGTTGCTCATATCACGTCTTCCATCTTTCTCTGCCTCACTGTCTCTCGTCTCCCTCTCTTTCCATCTCTCTCTCTCTCTTTTTCTCTCTCTCTCTCAATTTAATTCAATTCAAAGGGCTTTATCGGCATGGGGAAAAATATGTTTACATTGCCAAAGCAAGTGAAATAGATAATTGCTAAAAAACAGAAATACCTTATTTACATAAGTATTCAGACCTTTTGCTATGAGACTCAAAATGGAGCTCAGGTGCATCCTGTTTCCACTGATCATCCTTGAGACGTTTCTACAACTTGATTGCAGTCCACCTGTGGTAAATTCAATTGATTGGACATGATTTGGAAAGGCACACGCCTGTCTATATAAGGTCCCACTTTTGACAGTGCATTTCAGAGCAAAACGATAGAAGGAATTGTCAGTAGAACTCCGAGACAAGATTGTGTTGAGGCACAGATCTGGGGAAGGGTACCAAAACTTTTCTGCAGCAATAACACGGTGGCTTCCATCATTCTTAAATGGAAGAAGTTTACCACCAAGACTCTTCCTAAAGCTGGCAGCCGGTCAAACTGAGCAATTGGGGGAGAAGGGCCTTGGTCAGAGAGGTAACCATCTCTGCAGCACTCCACCAATCAGGCCTTTATGGTAGAGTGACCAGACAGAAGCCACTCCTCAGTAAAAGGCTCATGACAGCCCGCTTGGAGTTTGCCAAAAGGCATCTAAAGACTCTCAGACCATGAGAAACAAGATTCTCTGGTCTGATGAAACCAAGATTGAACTCTTTTGGCTGAATGCCAAGCGTCACGTCTGGTGGAAACCTGGCACCATCCCTACGGTGAAGCATGGTGTTAGCAGCATCATGCTGTGGGGATGTTTTTCAGCAGCAGGGACTGGGAGATGTACAGAGAGAAAACCTGCTCTAGAGCGCTCAGGACCTCAGACTGGGGCGAAGGTTCACCTTCCAACAGGACAATGACCCTAAGCACAAAGCCAAGACAATGCAGGAGTGGCTTCGGAACAAGTCTCTGAATAATCTTGAGTGACCAAGCCAGAGCCGGACTTGAACCCGATCGAGACCTGCAAATAGCTGTGCAGCAACGCTCACCATCCAACCTGACGGCTTGAGAGGATGGGTCACTCAAGAGAAGAATGGGAGAAACTCCCCAAATACAGGTGTGCCAAGCTTGTAGCGTCATACCAAAGAAGACCCGAGGCTGTAATCGCTGCCAAAGGTGCTTCAACAAAGTACTGAGTAAAGGGTCTGAATGCTTATGTAAATGTGATATTTCCGGTTTTTATTTTTAATAAATTAGCAAAACTTTCTAAAAACCTGTTTTTGCTTTGTCATTGTGGGCTATTGTGTGTAGATTGATGAGTATTTTTTTTTTTTAAATACATTTTATAATAAGGCTGTAACCTAACAAAATGTGGGAAAAGTCAAGGGGTCTGAATACTTTCCGAAGGCACTGTATGTTCAGACCCAGCATACAACAGAGCTACAGGAGTTGTGACCCGTTTTTGTTGGTTGTTTTGTCATAGTTGTGTCTGGGGGCATATTTGGGAGGGATTTATTTCACCTCCAGGTAGGTGTTTGTCCACCTGTGTGCTAAGAGTGTCAGGTTTTTGTCCAGTCTGGCATTTAGGTCGCCACAGACTATTACATGTCCCTGCGCTTGGAAATGTTTGATCTCCCTCTATATCAAATCAAATTTATTTATATAGCCCTTCGTACATCAGCTGATATCTCAAAGTGCTGTACAGAAACCCAGCCTAAAACCCCAAACAGCAAGCAATGCAGGTGTAGAAGCACGGTGGCTAGGAAAAACTCCCTAGAAAGGCCAACACCTAGGAAGAAACCTAGAGAGGAACCAGGCTATGAGGGGTGGCCAGTCCTCTTCTGGCTGTGCCGGGTGGAGATTATAACAGAACATGGCCAAGATGTTCAAATGTTCATAAATGACCAGCATGGTCAAATAATAATAATCACAGTAGTTGTTGAGGGTGCAGCACCTCAGGAGTAAATGTCAGTTGGCTTTTCATAGCCGATCATTAAGAGTATCTCTACCGCTCCTGCGCCCTCTAGAGAGTTGAAAACAGCAGGTCTGGGACAGGTAGCACGTCCGGTGAACAGGTCAGGGTTCCATAGCCGCAGGCAGAACAGTTGAAACTGGAGCAGCAGCACGGCCAGGTGGACTGGGGACAGCAAGGAGTCATCATGTCAGGTCGTCCTGAGGCATGGTCCTAGGGCTCAGGTCCTCCGAGAGAGAGAAAGAAAGAGAGAAAGAGAGAATTAGAGAGAGCATACTTAAATTCACACAGAACACCGGATAAGACAGGAGAAGTACTCCAGATATAACAAACTGACCCTAGCCCCCCGACACATAAACTAATGCAGCATAAATACTAGAGGCTGAGACAGCAGGGGTCAGGAGACACTGTGGCCCCATCCGATGATACCCCCAGACAGGGCCAAACAGGAAGGATATAACCCCACCCACTTTGCCAAGGCACAGCCCCCACACCACTAGAGGGATARCTTCAACCACCAACTTACCATCCTGAGACAAGGCCGAGTATAGCCCACAAAGATCTCTGCCACGGCACAACCCAAGGGGGGCGCCAACCCAGACAGGAAGATCACGTCAGTGACTCAACCCAGTCAAGTGACGCACCCCTCCTAGGGACGGCATGAAAGAGCACCAGTAAGCCAGTGACTCGGCCCCTGTAATAGGGTTAGAGGCAGAGAATCCCAGTGGAGACAGGGGAACCGGCCAGGCAGAGACAGCAAGGGCGGTTCGTTGCGCCAGAGCCTTTCCGTTCACCTTCACACTCCTGGGCCAGACTACACTCAATCATAGGACCTACTGAAGAGATTAGACTTCAATAAAGACTTAAAGGTTGAGATCGAGTCTGCGTCTCTCACATGGGTAGGCAGACCATTCCATAAAAATGGAGATCTATAGGAGAAAGCCCTGCCTCCAGCTGTTTGCTTAGAAATTCTAGGGACAATTAGGAGGCCTGCGTCTTGTGACCGTAGCGTACGTGTAGGTATGTACGGCAGGACCAAKTCYGAAAGATWGGTAGGAGCAAGCCCATGTAARGCTTTGTAGGTTAYCAGTAAAACCTTGAAATCAGCCCTTGCCTTAACAGGAAGCCAGTGTAGGGAGGCTAGCACTGGAGTAATATGATCAAATTTTGGGGTTCTAGTCAGGATTCTAGCAGCCGTATTTAGCACTAACTGAAGTTTATTTGGTGCTTTATTATTGCAGTAGTCTAACCTAGAAGTAACAAAAGCATGGATTAATTTTTCTGCATCATTTTTGGACAGAACATTTCTGATGTTTGCAATGTTACGTAGATGGAAAAAAGCTGTCCTTGAAACAGGATGTCTATAGGATGGAGAAGCTGTATGGGGATTCTATTGGGGGGATATAGGTAGGCCATTTTTCTCAGTTGAGATCATTTCCTTAATTTCTAGCCAGATGTAGAATGTTCCTGTTTTGACTAATCGAGTGGGTTAGGTGTGCTCTATATCAAATTAGCATACCACCTGAGTCTCTTCCCTGTTTCACACCTGGTAGTTTGGTGGATGGGATTAGCAGCTCTCTGTAACCTAGAGGGCAACCAGTGGGTCTGTCTCCTCTATACCATGTTTCTTGTAGGATGCTAATGTCTGTATTTCCAATGTCTTTGATGAAGTCTGGGTTCCTGCTCTTTAGGCCAGATGACATCAGACCTGTATATTCCATGATGAGATAGTAAAAGTGTGTAGTGTTCCATAGTGTCTAGTGTTGTTTTTGTGTGGTTTATGCTTAGACCACTACAGTAGGTGTGAGCAGAGCATGTTGAGCCTCTTAGGTCGCAGGATGGAGGTTGGGTGGGTGTATTAGTGGGGTTTGGGCCTGTGGCTTTGCTCTCTCTCTCTCTCTCTCTCTCTCTCTCTCTCTCTCTCTCTCTCTCTCTCTCTCTCTCTCTCTCTTCTCTCTTTCTTCTCTCTCTCTCTCTCTCTCTCTCTCTCTCTCTCTCTCTCTCTCTCTCTCTCTCTTCTCTCTCTCTCTCTCTCTCTCTCTCTCTCTCTCTCTCTCTTCTTCTCTCTTCTCTCTTCTCCTCTCCTCTCTCTCTCTCTCTCTCTCTCTCTCTCTCTCTCTCTCTCTCTCTCTCTCTTCTCTCTTCTCTCTCTTCTCTCTCTTCTCTCTCTCTCTCTCTCTCTCTCTCTCTCTCTCTCCTCTCTCTCTCTCTCTCTCTCTCTTCTCTCTGTTTTGCAGTCAACACCCTCAGGCCGATTGTGTGTGCTGAAGACGGTTACGTAATGACCTCCTTTCACTGCACTCCAGATCAAAGAGAACAATCTGCCACAGAAAATTGCTCTTCTTCATTTCTTCCTTTCCGCTCCTCCTCCACCCCTACATTGTTTTATCAGACTCCAGCATCCTTAGGCTGCTACAGTATTTGCTATATCATTCCCATTCATGTTGCAAACCAAACAGCGCAAAAGGGAAACAGTCAGAGGTTCACGATAGCAAACAGCCAGCCAGGTTGAGACAGGATGAGCTAGAATAAAGAGGCCTCGGATGCTGAGATCTTATACCTCACGTGGGCTTCATCTCCTATTGGTGTACTTATATGTTCCCACCCTAACCTCCGGTAATTACCAATGAATGGATCATCTCTGGAGATTGTAGAGGTTGTGTGACTTGTGTGACTCAGCGTGCAAACACTCTTACCTACCGAAATAAACATGTCTGACATTTTCTCCAAAAGGGACAGTGTGTGAGCCAAGAGAGACAGACAGTTTACTGTGCAGTGTTCTGATGCACAACAAAAGCCTTTTTTTCCCAAGTGCTGCTGCTCTATTTTCCCCCTTGCTATTTCTACAGGTTTTTTTTATCATCAAGAGAAGAGGGATTGGGAGAGAAAAGAAGAGAATGGGAGAAGGAAAAAGAGACTAGAAAGAAATAAAAAGACGGAGAAAGAGGGAGAGAAGCAGCACCAAATGCTGTCAGGGAGGCTGTGCCTGTCGGCAGGCTTGTGAGGATTGAAATAACGAGTGTGTGCCAGGGAATATTACCCCAATGCCAAATGTAGGCAGCAGATTTGGGACCAAGGGGCATGGAGGATGCCAGAGGACATAGAAACAACAAAAAACGGAAATTTCCACTCCAGTACATAATTCAGAGGGAGCAGGTCCTCTGGAAGAGAGAGGCATATTAATACAGGAAACGTACAGTGCACTACAAGACAGTTACACTGAGTTAATCCAATAACACTCCATGTACAGTCTACCATTAACGTTTGGGCAGTATTTTTTTTCTGCATACTGCAGATATATGCAGTTTGCATTCAGCTTAAAGTTGGGAAGTGCCATTATCCTCACAGTGAACCTTGCCTCTGTGATAGAGAGAGGGAAGGTATTTGATTCCCTCCACAGACCAGTGGTACAGTAGTGGCCCTTATCTCTCCTAAAAAACCCATGTGGAGGTAGAGTCTTTCCTCTGATGGTGCGGTAATTGTCCAGTTAAATGGAGCAGAGCAAGGTTATCTCTAGGCCTCAGCCAGGGGTCTGTACCGCAGTGTACCTACAGGCGAACCAGGAAGAGTATCTTTGGGACATAGCACTCGCAGCGGTGCATTGTGGTCCATGAACTGTGCAGCATCAGACAGGCCATGGGGGAATGGGAGAGGGCAGGGTTTTAGAGCTGGAGCTGTTATCACACCTGACAGTGTCTGTTTTGGGATCCAGTGGTGTACACGGCATACGTAAGCGACTGGTCAGCGGCGAGGCCAAGCGATAGGGTCTGACGCGTCACGCTCCACATTATGCTCGCCGAGGGGCTGTGTTTGACAGCGCACAGGAACTTGACGGCCCTGCTTCCACCACACAGAGAGATGTACAGTACAGACTGGTGGTACTGAGTGTAAGAACCCAGTGCATTGTGTTTATAATTACATTTTTTCCTTTCTTTAGTTTAGGATTTTCCATATATATTTTTTACATAAAACCCCATCCTTGGTTACATACAATGAATAAACGTCTGCCTGTATATTACAGTACTTTATGTATAATTTAAGGAAAGTACACATACACCAGAGTTTCAGTTTTAGTGAGGTCTGGAAGGTGAGGTGGGTTATGAGAAATGATTCACACTGACACGTAGCATCAGTGACGCAACGAAAAAGTATAAAATTTTAGAACTGTATTGTCTGCATTTTGATAGCATTTTAATGTGTTTTTAATTTATTTTTTTACAGTTCCTAACTTGTTTGATATCAGTACAGATTTTCTCAGGGGACCCCACATGGGGCCTGACCCCAAGTTTGGGAACCACTGTACTAACCTCTCGTTCTGCTTGTTTCCACTCTCTCGCTATCTCCTCTGCTTCCTCCTCCATGCATTGCACTCATTGTGCACTCATTCTCCAAGAGTTGTTTTTTGTTTGTTTGGGGGGGGGTGACACGGCAGGAGTTTCTGTACTTTTTTTTTTTAATTGCCTTTTGTCCGGCATCTCTCAAACACACTGTCAACAGCGTCTCTATTGCCTACTTGAGCTGACTGCGAGCTGGGGTAGTTCGTTTCACGTCTCAGGGCCTCGGCCTGTGCTGTGAGAGGGCGGAGTTAGTCGTTTGAGAGATTGATGACTGGTGAATGTGGTGCTAAAAAGGCAAATCCGGGGTACACAGGTAAATATAACGAACAAACCACTGCTCATGATTCCTCTCATTTGCAAAGAGGCAGGGGTGATTCGAACTCAGTCAGGTCAAGAATATAAGCTTACTGAGCATAGATCAATGCTGGTAGCAATATTTAAATGTTGACCTGTAATTAATTTTCTGTTTTGTGTACAAAATATATATTTGTATTACTTTTTTTTTTTTAATCGAATTAGAAAAAATGACTTTGGTCCAGACCACTGTGTCCTCATATGTAGTTACGGCCACTATGTATGAGAATAGTGTTATATATTATTATATCAACATCGACCTGGGTTCCCCTTCCTCACATTGAGTCTAGAATGAGTCCAGTTAGCCTCGAGTTTCCAGTGTGCTCTTGAATTAGAATACTGGCCCCTGTGTAGCAGCAGGAGGAGCTTGGGCTGTGGCTGAGCTGCCCCAGGAGAGAGGGCTTGGGCTAGAGAGAATGCCTGCCGTGGCCCTGCCTGGTCCTACTCACCCATCAGTGGGCAGGGCCCTGAGCCTCTCTGACAAATAGGATTAGAAAGCATCGGTACATCAGAGCTCTGATTCACTGCAGCCCCCATTCCAAGCCTTTCTTGAAGGCCGTCCGACCTCTTAATCATTAGTCGGTGTGCGTGCCAACGAGTTTGTTTGCTTGACTCTGTGCTTGTGAGTGTGTGTGTCTGTGTGTGTTTTGTGAATGCGTGCATGTTAGGAAGTGTGGGAAATAGAGTGAAAAATATGGGGGGGTTGTGTCGGAGTATATGTGTGTGTGTGAGAGTACATGTAGTCTGTGTGTGTGTGAGAGAGACAGAGTGAGAGAGAGAGAGAGAGAGAGAGAGAGAGAGAGAGGACACAGACAGAGGGATTGTGTATGTGTACAGTGACCTTTGTTGTGTTACATCCTGAAGTTGTTTTACACAATACCACATAATGACAAAGTAATTGAAAATTAAATACACAAATATCTAATTTACATAAGAATTCACACCCCTGGGTCAATATTTTGTAAAAGCACTTTTTGGCAGCGATTACAACTGTGAGTCTTTCTGGGTAAGGGAAGACCCCCATGGAACGGACAAAAATGTATGGCAACTTACTGACATTGGGCGAACCATATACACAATCGCAAATACCACTCAAATGGACGGCAGTTCATCAAAACCATATTGCAACCGGAACATTTCAAATGCCAAGTGTAATAAACCAAAAGTTTACGGGGTGAGGTTGCTCCATCGTAGATTTTCATATGGGAAACTTTCAAAATCTCAACAAAAAAATTCAACCTCATAAAAAGTGAGTTTTGGACAGTTTTTTAAATATAAATATATAAAAAATTGTCAATTACGCATATGTAGTAACCGTATGGACATACATTTGTCTTATTTTATTGAGTTTGTCCATAAGGCCTATGTTTTGTCCATTTGCCTCATATGATCATAGGAAGCCGGCTTCCGAACCCAAACATCAGTGAACCCTGTCCAAATGGCATAAGAAATGTCCAAATGGCATATATACTGACCAAATGATATATATCACTATGTTATATCCTGAATCAACCTAGAAGGTCTATTTGTCATGTTTGATCATAGTAAGTCATAGGAAGTAAGAATTTCTCGTTGATGTTGATTCAGCATGTCCATTTCGTAATGGGTTGTTCTTATGGATATACATTGGCAATGGACACTGTCAACTTGCAGAAGAGCATGTTCACACTGACAATATAGCACGTGTAATGGACACTGTCCAATCGCTCGTTGGTGTTGATTTCAGCCTGTCCATTTGGTGATGGAAAAACCCTCATTAAATACATTGGAAATGTACACTGTCCATTTGCAATGTCTTACAATGGGCATTTACCATCACGAATTGGTCACGCTCTAATATACTGCAGAAATGTCCAATTGACTGGCTCGTTGATCTCGGGATGGCCGAGCAGTGATAGTGGTTCCTCTCCATCGCTCGTTGCTGTTGATTTCACCCTGTCCATTTGGTGATGGTAAATCCCTCATTAAATACATTGGAAATGTACACTGTCCATTTGCAATATAAAATGTACAATGCCAATATATTATACTGCCATCAAGTCAGCCATCAGTCAATAAGATATCATACTGACACCAAACTCACTCGGTCAAACTCTTTTAGAAGTTAACTCTCACATATTTCAGAGTCGGCCCAAAACTTTTAGCACATTCTGTTAAAACCATATAAAACCATAAAAAACATAGTTACATTCAAGCTGTGCTTCCAGTTCTGACAGTCTAGAGTCTAGACATTAATTTGCATTCTGGGTTTCTCTGTGGTAAAGTCTTTTGAGGACCTCATCATTTGACATCCTATGATATACAGGTACCATTTTCTGTGCAACCTCTCTATTAAAAATGTATGGCCTCCAAGGTTTTTGTGACAGGGTGGATCTTCACCGTTTTCTATGGCTCGCTGGTACCAGCACCAATGCACACATCTATCCCGTAGTTGGAAGTGAATCTTCTCTTGTGCCAAGTGCCATCGAAGGATACATTAATGTCTATGATGGCATCCTCCTTCAGAAACTCTGCTATGTCTGGGTCTATATCTGTATCCTCATCCTCCTTCAGCATCTCTGCTATGTCTGGGTCTATATCTGTATCCTCATCCTCCTTCAGAAACTCTGCTATGTCTGGGTCTATATCTGCGTATGCTCTTCTAATTATCTTTGCAGTACTCTCCATCGACTCTCCCTTTCTGAATCTCTGCAACTAAAGTTGGGGGAAAAAGTACTTATCTTGTCTGTCGACAAAATATCAGCATGTTAACCTATGTAAATATTAACATATCAGCATGCATTTACTATATGTAAAGCAAATTTTCTCACTAATCTCATTAGGCTACAGCCCTTTGACACTGTAGGCCTGTGTGACAGTCTCATTGTATAGTTATGGTTTCCTATCACTCTGTTTAGTTCACTTTGAATACATTTGCTGGAGCAAGGAAATACATATTATTTATACACAGCAAGTCACCGGACAATAATGGGCTGCTCTCCCTTTTTATTTACCTGTCATTCTCCTGTCATGTCTCTGATATGAGCTGAGAAGCAAGGAAGGAATCCCTTTGCTTATTCTTTAGAGCTGCATAACCAAGTCCAAGTTCGTGGGCAAGAAGAACCATCTTCACATTTATGTCAAATGCCACATCTCCCCTGGAGCACTCCTGCAGCCTGGAGGAAGTGTAAACACTCCTCCTAAATGCATCACGATCACCTTCACAGTCTGCACATTCTATCATGACAGAATTACAGAATCACTGGTTGGTGAAGTCTATGGTGATTTTGAGTCCAGTTTTATACATTTAGGGCAAATCAAATCATGTACAAGTTGATTTATTTGAGACATGTGGAATAAAAGCCACTGGTGGCTGGCTGCTGTCTGGTTGATCGCTGCTAGTTGTCATCTTCGTCTCAACTAATTTGCGACTCAACGTGCTGCTGCGGGCTAACTCATTTTACTCCTGTACTGCCACTGCCACTGCCTCGTTCGGCAGATCAGGCAAATGTTCTCTTTCATTCACTGCTTTTCTCGCATTGGCTAACTGAGATCGTCTATTTTTATTAACATACTGTAGGTATATTCTTTGAGATTCTTTCATTTGGTCTCCCTTTACGTTGATTTGTCACGGAAGATATTTTCAAACAAGGAAGTGCTGCGTAGCACGTGAGACATTTTAACCAATCGGGTTGCCGGGAAAGGGCCTTTAAATTCCAGTAAACAATCGGATGTCAGGAAATTACTAATCTTTCAGCACAAAGCACTACGTCTACAAAGGATATAGCCATGTATAGACTAGCTAATGATATGCTCTGGAAAACAAGCCGTTGAGTGATATATGATTCAACATGGAAAGTTTTAAAAATAGCGGTTGAAGTTCTACATTAAACATGCTATCAAGAACGACATTTATGGTAGGTGTAGTTGACGCAGTTGGAATAAAATGATACAAATGAACTATTTCTATACATTATTGCCGATTTATTTGTACATTTTATGAAAGTATGTAAGTTATAGTTACAAAATATCCCAAAATCTGAAAATTGACAGATGGAGCAAAATCACAATTTTTACTCCTAAACTTATTTAGGCTTGCCATAAGAAAGGGGTTGAACACTAATTGACTCAAGACATTTCAACTTTTCATTTTTTATTATTTGTAAACATTTTGAAAAACATATTTCTACTTTGACATTATGGGGTATTGTGTGTAGGCCAGTGACAAAAACATCTCAATTGAATCAATTTTAAATTCAGGCTGAAACACAACAAAATGCAGAAAAAGTCAAGGGGTGTGAATACTTTCTGAAGGCACTGTATGTGTGAGTGGACACGTGTATCTGACTGCATCTGATATTATGTGAAGCCATTTCAGTGTGGTTCTAAACATGTGCATGGATAACATCACGCAACAGTAAAGGAAGTACACACAAACAATAGAGGTAGGCTAACCAGACATTTTTATTTGTAGCAATCTGTCAAATAGATACAATTCCACACAAAAAATCTGGAGAAAAATCACTCACACGGTGATTCATATTCATATCATGAGACCTACAGTAAAAGCCAAACCTGTGCTGTGCTTGTCTGTCAGTACAGTTTGCCTCTAGTTTTGTGCTATGGACTTCCTGTGCTGTGTATTCCTCAGCTCGCCCTCCACCTGACTCCCAGTAGCCATCTGCAATGAACTGAGGAGACACTGTCGACGCCCCCAGGAATGAACAGTAAGTATGTGCTGGCATCATCTGACAGAACTCATTTTAGAGTGGACATCTTTACTTTAGCAGTGCTTCAAGCAGATTCCAGGACCCTCTCTGTAGTCCGAGGGGAAATATGAAAATACTCACACACACTGTATTTATGCACACACACACACACACACACAACACACACACACACACCCCACACACACACACACACACACACACACACACACACACACACCACACACACACACACACACACACACACACACACACACACACACACACACACACACACACACACACCACACCACACACCACACAACACACACACAACCACACACACACACACACACACACACACACACACACACACACACAGCTACTGTAGCAGAGATTGTGGGTCGGAGATGGAGTCATTACTATCCAAATTCAATTCATGAAGAAACACTGAATGCTGGCTTCACTTCTGCTGTCATCAGGTGTTCATAACAATGGCCAGAAACAGTTTGATCACCCAGCAGCATAGCCACACTAGCGCCATTGAAAAACCTATGTTTTGTAATTTACCACTGAATTAACCCAGAAGATCAGTCCCGGCTGACTGTAGTAGCCTAAACCCCTTTAAAGCTCATAATACAGTCAGGAGGGAATAATTAGGGTGCCGTACTGGAGAGAGAGCCCTTCTTCCCTCTATCTACAGTTCCGGCAGAAGATCCTCAACGTGTGCGTGACAGTCAGAGTAACATGTCTTGCTCACCATGTGGAGTGTTGCGTCTTGGCAAGTGGTGGAATGAGCTACTATATAGGTGTAATCATTACTTTGCTATTCCAGATAAGGCAGAACACAATACAACCCCCACAGTCATTTAGCTGTTCTTTCTTCCCAGGAGATAGCCTGTGCCCGGTGCCCTGCTTTCCTTTACGTTTCTGTTTGGTTCGCCTGGCTGTTTTTGTGCCTCATTTGCATACAGCGTTTGACCCGAGCCGTAATCTACAGTGACTCTTCAATAAGCCCCTGGCACATTGGGGAGATGTTATAAGCTCTGACAAAAGACAAGACGGGCTAGAACAAACTGAAGGTCACCGGGGACAGCCTTCTGATTAACTTAAATGTTCTCTTTTATCTGTTTATTTAAATTCCCCTTCTTTGACAGAGGCTAATTCTAAACCATCTGCAGAGTGCTCAATGCATACCAAGTATCTGCAGGGGCTCAGCTAACAGTCAGGTTATTCATTGAGAAAACAGGTTTTATGTGGGACAGACGGTACCACATTCAGTAGAGTTATCCAAACAATACCAATTTTTTGAAATGAAGGAGTACCTTACACATAATAGAAGGAGCTAGGGCAGGAGGGTCGTTCCACCAGTTCGGTGCCTTTTGAGTGTAACATGGTAAAATTTCAACAAATCTTAACATTTTGTCATAAAGAGCATAAACATTTTCCCATCTCAAGAGGTTAAATACAAAAATGACTATAATAAGGGCCCATTAGTGCCAAATAAAGTAACAGGGTTGACCGTAACAGGGTTGACAATTCCATCTTAAAATCAGCCATAAATCAAATCAAAGCGCAATTGTTACATGCTTCGTAAACAACGGGTGTAGATTAACGGTGAAATGCTTAATTACGGGCCCTTCCCAACAATGCAGAGAGAAATAATAGAAAAGTAAAAGACGTAATGAAAAAAGTAATAATAGATACACAATGAGTAACGATATCTTGACTGTATACACGGGGTACAAGTACTGAATCGATGTGCAGGGGTATGGGGTAATTGAGGTAGATATGTACATATAATATGTACAAAGAAGTTAGTGCAAAAGGGGTCAATGCAGATAGCTATTTGGTTAACTATTTAACTAACTGGCCTAACTATTTAGCAGTCTTACGGCTTGGGGGTCCTTTTGGTTTCAGACTTGATGCATCGGTACTGCTTGCCGTGCGGTAGCAGAGAGAACAGTTTATGACTAGGGTGGCTGGAAGTCTTTGACAATTTTAGGGCCTTCCTCTGACTGCCTGGTATAGAGGTCCTGGATGGCAGGGAGCAGTCAAATTCCACGTGACCGTTTAGTCATGCTAGTTAGACATCTCCAAGCTCTGATGCTGCTGATAGTCATTAGTAGCCTACCAAACGTGCTAACTGCCTGATACTCAGTACTATATTGTCCCTCTAATCACTCTGACATCAATGCAAATGTAATCGAAAATCTAATCAAACACTTCATGAGAGCGCATGAGCTCATGTTGCGCAACATATAGGCTATGCAATTGTGCGAGAAAACAGTGATGGCCTCTACTAAAAAGAGGAGGATCCCATCAGCTTTCGATAGGCTAGGCCTGCTATATTTATTTCTCAGCTTACCTAATATTACGCACATTGATTATATTTACAACAGGAGTATAGCCTACCTGGCTGACATGAAAATGAACCACGAGAAAGCTTCCTCCATTCACTATTTAAGTGCATAGATGACATGTATTTTTTCCCAGTGCCCCTGTTTTGATACAGGTGCATGATAATGGTCCTTTCTAAATCAAAACAATTTCACACATATATTATGCAGTATATGTAATGACGATTAAATCAAGAATAGTCTGATGGGTGACAATATTAGCCTATCACAATATTTTATCACTTGTGTATGATGCCCTGCATAAGAAACAATACATTTTTCAAATCATAGTCATACACCTCATGTAGCCTAGCCCATAGGCCTATATGTTTTGATAAGGTTTGTATCACAACAGTTCTTCCAATATCTTCAGTATGCACCTCGGATTTGGATAAGGATGCGCGCAATTGCATCCCCGATGTGTCTGTTTTCACTTGTAGCCTGTGAGAAAGCCCCGATCATGTGATGGAGAGCCATGTGAGTAAGAGGTGCTTCTGAGCGGGCAGCACTCGGCCACTGGCCACAAAAGGCTTGGATTTTTTTAGGGTGCATGATGGTCACACAAAGGGGATGCCGCCGTGAAATTCGAAGCATTATCAGGTGCTTGTCAAATTGTGAATGAGTGACTGATGAAGTGTGTACAGCCTGTGCAAAAAAAACAACGCAGAGCTTATGCCTTTCAAGCACTTTTTAAAAAGTCATCATTAGATTCGCATCACAAACATTACAATGTTTTAAACATCAAAACATACAGCCCAACGTTTGTAGAAAAACTAAAGTTACATTAACTCTAAATTAAGCATATAGGAATAGCCATTTCTTTGTTAACACTCAACACACAATAGCCGCATCTGCACACTCCCTCAAATCGTTTGGAGAAAATATACTTTCTATTTTATTCAGCGTTGTTCAATTGTATTCTTGATTCTATAAAATAATGCCACGGAATTCTAAGCAAATCTTGTCTGCTAAATGAAGTAGTGTAGCCCACAGCCATTTGGCATAGCCAGATCAGGACCTAACATAAGGACAACTCAGAGTATGCTATTCTGTTCTTCTGAAATAGACTACATTTTCATCATATCATGCTTCTTTAAACTTGTCTAAAATAAATAATAGATTTATTGTGAAGGTGTAGGCTAAAATACATGGATTTACTAGACTTTTTAAAATGTAGATCTTCCAAAGGTCTGCATCAGTGGCTTATGTGGAAGCCAGGAGATGCTAAATGTGTTTGTTAATTAACGGTCAATAACCGTGAGACCAACAGTTATTTGCTTGACAATCACCAGCTGACGAAATTCCGTGACCACCACTGCCTAACTAGGCCGTACCTATTACCCTCTGTAGAGCCTTGTGGTCGGATGCCAAGCAGTTGCCATACCAAGCGGTAATGCAGCCAGTCCAGATGCTCTCAAATGGTGCAGCTGTAGAACTTTGAGGATCTGAGGGCTCATGCCAAATCTTTTCAGACTCCTGAGGGGAAAGAGGCGTTGTTGTGCCCTCTTCACAATTGTGTTGGTGTGTGTGGACCATGATAGATCGTTATTGATGTGGATACTGAGGAAATTGAAGCATTCGACCCGCTTCACTACAGCCTCATCGATGTGAATGGGGGCGTGCTCAGCCCTCAGTTTCCTGTAATTCACGATCAGATCCTTTGTCTTGCTGATGTCGAGGGAGAAGTTGTTGTCCTGCCACCTAACTGCCAGATTGCTGACCTCCTCCCTATAGGCTGTACAGGAGAGATCTAAGCACGCACCCCTGAGGGGCCACTGTATTGAGGGGCAGCGTGGCGGATGTGTTGTTACCTACCCTCACCACCTGGGGACGGCCCGTCAGGACGTCCAGGATCCAGTTGCAGAGGGAGGTGTTCAGTATCAGGGTCTTTAGCTTAGTAATGAGCTTGGAGGGCACTCTGGTGATGAACGCTGAGCTGTAGTCAATGAACAGCATTCTCACATAGGTGTTCCTTTTGTCCAGCTGGAAAGGGCAGTGTGGCGTGCAACAGAGATTGCATCATCTGGACGGTATGCGAATTGGAGTGGGTCCAGGGTGTCTAGGACGATGGTGTTGATTTGAGCCATAACCAGCCTTTTAAAGCATTTCATGTCTACAGATGTGAGTGCTACGGAGCGACAGTCATTTAGACTGGTTACCTTGGTGTTCTTGGGCACAGGGACTATGGTGGTCTGCTTGAAAAATGTAAGTATTACAGACTGTGTCAGGGAGATGTTGCAAATGTCAGTGAAGAAGTAACTTGCCAGCTGGTCAGCACATCCTCTGAGAACGCGTCCTGGTAATCCATCTGGCCCTGCGGTCTTCTGAATGTTAACCTGTTAAAAAGTCTTACTCAGATCTGCTACTCAGATTGGCTATGGAGAAAGCTTGATCACACAGACGCCCGTAACAGCTGGTGGTCTCATGCATGGCTCAGTGTTGCTTGCCTCGAAGCGATTTAGCTCATCTGGTAGGCTCGCGTCACTGGGCAGCTAGACAGCTTGGCTTCAATTTGTGATCTGTGATAGTTTGCAAGCCCTGCCACACCCGACGAGTGTCAGAGACAGTGTAGTAGGATTCAATCTTAGTCCTGTATTGACACTTTGCCTGTTTTCATGGTTCGTCGGAGGGCTTGGCAGGATTTCTTCTAAGTGTCCAGATTAGTGTCCTGCTCCTTGAAAGCAACAGCTCAGTGCAGATGTTGCCCCATGGCTTCTGGTTGGGATATGTACAGTTAAGTCAGAAGTTTACATACACCTTAGCCAAATACATTTAAACTCAGTTTTTCACAATTCCTGACATTTAATCCTAGTAAGAATTCCCTGTCTTAGGTCAGTTAGGACAACCACTGCATTTTAATAATGTGAAATATCAGAATAATAGTAGAGTGAATGATTTATTTCAGCTTTTATTTCTTTCATCACATTCCCAGTGGGTAAGACATTTACATACACTCAATTAGTATTTGGTAGCATTGCCTTTAAATTGTTTAACTTGGGTCAAACTTTTCCGGTAGCCTTCCACAAGCTTCTCACAATAAGTTCGGCGAATTTTGGCCCATTCCTCCTGACAGAGCTAGTGTAACTGAGTCAGGTTCTTAGGCCTCCTTGCTCGCACACGCTTTTTCAGTTCTGCCCACAATTCTTCTATAGGATTGAGGTCAGGGATTTGTGACGGCAACTCCAATACCTTGACTTTGTTGTCCTTCAGCCATTTTGCCACAACTTTGGAAGTATGCTTGGGGTCATTGTTCATTTGGAAGACCCATTTGCGACCAAGCTTTAACTTCCTGACTGATGTCTTGAGATGTTGCTTCAATATAACCACACAATTTTCCTCCCTCATGAAGCCATCTATTTTGTGAAGTGCACCAGTCCCTCCTGCAGCAAAGCACTCCCACAACATGATGCTGCCACCCCCGTGTTTCACGGTTGGGATGGTGTTCTTCGGCTTGCAAGCCTCCCCCTTTTTCCTCCAAATATAACGATGGTCATTATGGCCAAACAGTTCTATTTTTGTTTCATCAGACCAGAGGACATTTCTCCAAAAAGTACGATCTTTGTCCCCATGTGCAGTTGCAAACCCTCGTCTGGATTTTTTATGGCGGTTTTGGAGCAGTGGCTTCTTCATTGTGAGCGACCTTTCAGGTTATGTCGATATAGGACTTGTTTTACTGTGGATACAGATAATTTTGCACGTGTTTTCTCCAGCATCTTCACAAGGTCCTTTGCTGTTGTTCTGTGATTGATTTGCACTTTTCACACCAAAGTACGTTCATCTCTAGGAGACGCGTCTCCTTCCTGAGCGGTATGACAGCTGCGTGGTCCCTTGGTGTTTATACTTGCGTACTATTGTTTGTACAGATGAACGTGGTACCTTCAGGCATTTGGAAATTGTTCCCAAGGATGAACCCGACTTGTGGAGGTCTTCCATTTTTGGCTGATTTCTTTTGATTTTCCCATGATGTCAAGCAAAAAGGTGCTGAGTTTGAAGGTAGGCCTTGAAATACATCTACAGGTACACCTCCAATTGACTCAAATGATGACAATTAGCCTATCAGAAGCTTCTAAAGCCATTACATAATTTTCTGGATTTTTCCAAGCTGTTTAAAGGCACAGTCAACTTAGTGTATGTAAACTTCTGACCCACTGGAATTGTGATACAGTGAATTATAAGTGAAATAATCTGTCTGTAAACAGTTGGAAATATTACTTGTGTCATGCACCATGTAACGTTCCTGACCTGTTTTCTGTTGTTTTTGTATGTGTATATGGTCAGGGCGTGAGTTTTACGTTTAGTTAGTTTAATTCATGTTCAGGTTTCGTCTACGTCGTTTTCTTGTTGTATTTGTAAGTGTTTGTTTCGTGTTGCCATCGTTTCAAATAAAGAGATGGCTTATTCCCTAATGCTGCGTATTGGTCCACTGATCCTTCTCTCCTCTCCTCATCTGAGGAGGAGGAGGACACAGTCCTTACAGAATCACCCACAACCTAGGACCAAGCGGCAAGGGATGCTCAACAGAGCAACAGGACTTCTGGACTTGGGAGGAGATCCTGACGGTAGAAGACCCTGGCTCAGCCAGGGGAATATCGCCGTCCCAAGGCGGAGTTGAAGCAGCGAAGGCTGAGAGGCGCTGGTATGAGGAGGCGCGGCGACGCGGTTGGGAGCCGTGAGTCAGACCCAAAAATTTATTGGGGGGGCACACGAGGAGTGTGGCAAAGCCGGGTAGGATACCTGAGCCAACTCCCCGTGCTTACCGTGGAGGTAGAAGGCGTCGTACTGGTAAGACACCGTTTATGCGGTAAAGCCACGGTGTCCCCAGTACGCGTGCTTAGCCCAGTGCGGGCTATTCCACCTTGCGCACTGGGAGAGCTAAGTTGGGCATCGAGCTGGATGTCATGAAGCCGGCCCAACGCATCTGGCCACCAGTGCGTCTCCTCGGGCCGCGCATACATGGCACCAGCCTTACGATGGTGTCCCCGGTTCGCAGCATAGGCCAGTGCGGGCTATTCCACCTTGCCGCACTGGCGGGCTACGGCACCATTCAACCTGGTAAGGTTGGGCAGGCTCGGTGCTCAAGAGCACGTGTCCTCCTTCACGGTCCGGTATACCCCGGTGCCCTCCATGTACCAGTCCTCCGGTGCAGCCCCCGTACCAGGCTGTCTCTCCGGGTTCTCTCTCCAGCTGTTTCCTCCTCTCCAGCGCAGCCAGTGCCTATACCACGCACCAGGCTGTCTCTCCTTCTCCTCCTACAGAAGCCGTCTCCTGCCATGACCAGCCAGTGCCGTCCTGCCATGACCAGCCAGAGCCGTCCTGCCAACTGCCAGCCAGAGCCGTCTGCCATGACCTGCCAGAGCCGTCCAGCAGACCTGCCAGAGCCGTCCAGCCAGGACCTGCCAGAGCCGTCCAGCCAGGACCTGCCAGAGCGTCCAGCCAGGCCTGCCAGAGCCGTCCAGCCAGGACCTGCCAGAGCCGTCCAGCCAGGACCTGCCAGAGCGTCCAGCCAGACCTGCCAGAGCCGTCAGCCAGGACCTGCAGAGCCGCTCCAGCCAGGACTGCCAGAGTCCCTCAGCCAGACCTGCGAGATCCTCAGCCAGACCTGCCAGAGTCCCTCAGCCAGGGACCTGCCAGGTCCCTCATCAGGACCCAAGTCCTCAGCCAGACCTGCAGAGTCCCTCAGCCAGGACTGCCAGAGTCCCTCAGCCAGGACCTGCCAGAGTCCTCAGCCAGGACTGCCAGGTATCTCAGCCGGGACCTGCCCCTTGTCCCGGTGCTGCCCTTATCTGTGCTGGCCCTTGTCCGGTGCTACCCTTGTCCCGGGTGCTACCCCTTTGTCCCGTGCTACCCCTTGTCCCGGTGCTGCCCCTTTGTCCCGGTGCTGCCCTTGTCCCGGTGCTGCCCTTCTCCCGGTGCTGGCCGTTCATTAGGGATGTTAAGTTTGAGGTGGTCAGTGGAGCGGAAGACAGAAGCGGGGAGTGACTATTGGTGGTGGGGGACAGCGTCCGGAGCCTGAGCCACCACCGTGGTCAACTGCCACCCAGCCCTCCCTGGACTTTGTGCTGGTGCGCCCGCGTTCGCACCTTAGAGGGGGGGTTCTGTAACGTTTCTGACCTGTTTCTGTTGTTTTTGTATGTGTGTATATGGTCAGGGCGTGAGTTTGGGTGGGCAGTCTATGTTTTCTGTTTCTATGTTGGTTTTGGGTTGCCTGGTATGGCTCTTAATTAGAGGCAGGTGTTTTTGCGTTTTCTCTAATTAAGAGTCATATTTAGTAGGGGTTCTCACGTTTGTTTGTGGGTGATTGTCTCCTGTGTCGTCTATGCTTATGTACCATACGGGACTGTTTGGTGTTTCGTTCGTTTTGATTAGTCTGTTCCTGTCCGTGAGTTCTACGTTTAGTTAGTTTAATTTCATGTTCAGGTTTCGTCTACGTCGTTTTCTTGTTTTGTTAATTTTGTAAGTGTTTGTTTCGTGTTGCCATCGTTTCAAATAAAGAGATGGCTTATTTCCCTAATGCTGCGTATTGGTCCACTGATCCTTCTCTCCTCTCCTCATCTGAGGAGGAGGAGGACAACAGTCCTTACACACCAGGTAGTTTGTTAACAAGAAAATTGTAGTGATTTAAAAACGAATTGTAATGACTCCAACCTAAGTGTATGTAAACTTCCGACTTCAACTGTAAGTACGGTCACTGCGGGGATGACGTCGTTGATGCACTTATTAATGAAGATGGTGATTGACGTCGTAAACTCCTCAATGCCATCGTATGAATCCCGGAACATATTCCAGTCTGTGCTAGAGAAACAGTCCTTTAGCTTAGCATCCGCTTCATCGGACCACTTCCAAATTGAGCACATTACTGGTACGTCCGTTTAGATTTTTTGCTCCTAAGCAGATATCAGGAGTTTAGAGTTAGATTTTCCAAATGGAGGGCGAGGTAGAGATTTTTTTTTCTTGTTGCACAGGTGACATGTTGGTGGGAATGATCTACAACAGATTTCAGTTTTTCCGCGTAAAAATCACGGGCTACTAGGAGCCGCTGGATGAGCATTTTCTAGTTTGTTCATGGCCGTATACAGCTTGTTAAATGCGGTCTTAGTGCCAGCATCAGTTTGTGGTGGTAAATAGACAGCGACAAAAATATAGATATACTCTTATGGTAAGTACACTGAACAAAAATATAAATGCAACATGCAGCAATTTCTTAGATTTTACTGTTACAGTTTATCTACAGTGCATTCGGGAAGAACTCAGACCCATTGACTTTTTCCACATTTTGTTACATTAGAGCCTTAATCTAAAATTGATTAAGTAGTTTTTTCCCCCCTTATCAATCTACTCACAATACCCCATAATGACAAAGCAAATGTATAAAAAACGACTCAAATTCCACAGTTACAGAAGTATCCAGATCCTTTACTCAATACTTTGTTGATGCACCATTGGCAGCGATTACAACCTCAAGTATTCTTGGGTATGACGCTACAAGCTTGGCACACCTGTATTTGGGGAGTATCTCCCATTCTTCTCTGCAGATCCTCACAAGGACCCAAGAACACAGTCTGAGGTCCTGAGCACTCTGGAGCAGGTTTTCATCAAGGATCTCTGTACTTTGCTCTGTTCATCTTTTCCTCGATCCTGACTAGTGTCCCAGTCCCTGCTGCTAAAAAACATCCCCACAGCATGATACTACTGCCACCACCATGCTTCACTGTAGGGATGGTGCCAGGTTTCCTCCAGACGTGACGCTTGGCATTCAGGCCAAAGAGTTTAACCTTGGTTTCATCAGACCAGAGAATCTTGATTCTCATGGTCTGCGAGTCTTTAGTGGCTCCCGTCTGGCCACTCTACCATAAAGGCCTGATTGGTTGAGTGCTGCAGAGATGGTTGTCCTTCTGGAAGGTTCTCCCATCTCCACAGAGGAACTCTGGAGCTCTGTCAAAGTGACCATTGGGTTCTTGGTCACCACCCTGACCAAGGCCCTTATCCCCCGATTGCTCAGTTATAGCCAGGCGGCCAGCTCTAGGAAGAGTCTTGGTGGTTCCAAACTTCTTCCATTTAAGAAGGATGGATGCCACTGTGCTCTTAGGGACCTTCAATGCTGCAAAAAAGTGTGGCTACCCTTTCCCAGAGCTGTGCCTCAACACAATCCTGTCTCAGAGCTCTACGGACAATTCCTTCGACCTCATGGCTTGTCAACGGCATTGTCAACTGTGGGACCTTATATAGACAGGTGTGTGCCGGTTGGACGCTGGAGGTGGCTTATGGTAGAGAAATGAACATTCAATTCTATGGCAACAGCAAGCACTGATGGACATTCCTGCAGTCAGCATGCCAATTGCACGATCACTCAAAACTAGAGACACCTGTGGCATTGTGTTGTGTGACAAAACTGCACATTTTGCCAAATACAAGGTGCACCTGTGCAATGATCATGTTGTTTAATCAGCTTCTTGATATGCCAAACCTGTCAGGTGGATGGATTATCTTGGCAAATAAAATGCTCACCAACAGGGATGTAAACAGATGTGTGCACAACATTTTAGAGAAATAAGCTTTTTGTGCGGACGGAACATTTCTGTGATCTTTTATTTTTGAAAAAACAGCTAGTTGTATTTTATCCATGGCCTTATTCAGCCACATGGGATACATAGAATCATAGGATATTACAGTTCTTTAGGTCCCTTTGATAGGATAGTCTCGAATGGAACTATTTCAGTTTGTTCTCCAGTGTTGTATGTTCTCCAATAGAACGGAGGGTAGAGGCGGTTTATGTACTCACCGACGTAGTTTCATCAGGGTGCCCCCACGTCAACCTCTCTTACGCCGCCTTTTTCTTTTCAGAGTCTCTTGGATTAGGGCCTGATCCAGGGGGAGCAGTGTGTCTGTAACGCCCTTCTTCATCTGAAGAACAGGAAAGATCGGACCAAAATGCAGCGTGGTACGTGTCCATGTTAAATTTATTATAACTGAACACTAAATACAAAATAACAAAAGTGAAACAATGAAAATCGAAACAGTCCTGAAAGGTGACACAACACAAAACAGGAAACAACTACCCACAAACACCAGGTGGGAAAAGGCTACCTAAGTATGGTTCTCAATCAGAGACAACGATAGACAGCTGCCTCTGATTGGGAACCATACCAGGCCAAACACATAGAGATACAAAACATAGAATGAACATAGAATGCCCACCCCAACTCACGCCCTGACCAAACGAAAATAGAGACATAAAAAAGGAACTAAGTTCAGGACGTGACAATGTCCTGCACCTCCTACTCATTGAAGTAGAAATCTTCATCCAAATCGAGGTTAGTAATCGCTGATGTCCAGCAGCTCTTTTCGGTCAAAGGAAATGATGGCGGAAACATTATGTACAAAAAAAGTTAAGATCAGAGCAACAAAAAAAACACTAAATAGCTAAATTTGTCATGAGCCCGTAAAACACGGCTATCCATTGGAATGCCATTCTTCTGACAGGGGGAATGGAATCTTGTAGTTTGTGGCAATTGAGTGGATGCTTCACAATTCTTTTAAATTATTAAAACATTTCTAGCCTGTCTATCTGGGGCTTTACAATGATGCTAAAAACTTTAAGAAATGTTGGGGTTACTTACTAGAAGTCACAGAGGTTGCACGGAGGGACATATCAAAATGCTGAATTTTGTTTATTCGCTGATAAGATTTTATTGTCATTTGAGCAGATGGTTGAGACATATCGACTGCCGAAGCAGGACTTGTTCCGCTTCCTACAAATAAGACATTATATTTTGAAAAGCACCAACTTGATTGGCAACCCTGATGTGTCTGTCATTAAAAGAATGCTTTTTGTCCTCACTATGGAAAATGTCTGTACATTTATTTTATGATGCTTTGAGGTCCTTTTCTACTGTTCACACACAGAGGGTCAAGCGAGTGTGGGAGAAATAATTGTCTGTTACTATTGATGAGGAGATGTGGGAGGACATCAGTGATCGTACTAGAGCAATCCAATTAAGGATAATACACAGATTGCATATATTCCTCAAATCGCAGACATGCTTTTAGCCCCTCTTCCTCTTCTCCTCAGTGTCTTAAATGCAAAACTGATACAGGCACCCTAACACATTGTTTATGGTCATGTACCAAAATACAAAGATACTGGTCTGGGGTTCTGCAAGAAATTGGAAAAATCCTAGGTGTCGACCTAGAATTGGACCTAGTTTCTTTGCTGTTAGGTCTCCCTAGTAGGCATGTTACTTCTCTGGGTAAGGGGAGGCTTTACAACATCCTTGCCTTCTCAGCAAGGAAAAACATCCTCTTACAGTGGATGGTGCACCTGATGGTGCACCTGTGTAATGATCATGTTGTTTAATCAGGTTTGACAAGGAATGGCATCAAATACTATTTGAATGGGTGCCATTGGAATATCTGACATGTACATTACATTCTAAAACAGATCAGCTCTACAAAGTGTGGGAACCTTATTTAAAGGACCTAGAACCCGATTTATCAGCTATTATGCTGCAAGGATTTATTTAGAATAGTGGTTGTTTACTTGTCTCAGGATTACACTGTACGTTCCATGTGTTGGACCTAATTCCTTTATTTAAACTGAGATTTTGTGTTTAATCTGTCTGTATATTTGAATTTTTTTATTTTTTATTCTTAATCCCATATTTCCTAATATGGGAGAAAATTGAGAAATTCCAATAAAAATATTATTACGGGGAAAAAAGTAGCATTTTGTCATTTTAGCTAATATTTATTCAAATAAAAAAATTGATTTATTGAATTCTCCGTGTGGTCTATATTAAAGGGCACTTCATTTAAAATAACAGGCTTTTAAAATTCAATATTTGTGCACAATTTCTACATAAAGGGTCATTCCACGAAATTAGTGCCTTTTGGGTCCCTTTGATATTTTAAGTTGAAATTGTGCACCAATATTGAATTTTAAAAGCATGTTATATAAAATTAATTGGCCTTTAATGTAGACCACATGGAGAATTCAATAAATTCAATTTTTAATATGAATAAAGGCTTGTGCCAGTATTCAGCATCCCACCGTCAACCCTGTGACACGTCTATGAAGATTTCAACCCACTTAATCCACACATTTCTCCAAATTTCATCATCATTGTAAAGACCTAGGTTTTTTGTTTCTTTGATGTGATTAGTGAATCATTTACATCTGTTCCTCATTCTAAGGTCAACCCTGTTACGTGAACTGAACTCTCATTTTAGTATGATGAAACTATTGAAACTGAGCTGGTTGAGGATAACACTTGCATTCAATTGCCACTCCCTGTTGCACACAATAAGCTTCCATTCCCCCTGTCACGAGGGGATTTAAGATTATATTGTCAACCCTGTTACAGTCAACCCTGTTACTGTATTTGGCACTTAATAGTCACTTACTATAGTATTTTTTTTATTTAACTTCTTGAAATGGGGAAAACTGTTTTTTTTTCATGAAGTTGGTCTTTATGACAGAATGTTAAAATTAGGTGTAATAATATTTATTTTATTGTTTTACTTACACTTCTCAAAAGGCACCGAATCGGTGGAACAACCCTAAAATATCAAAAGGACGCAAAAGGCACTATTTTCATGGAACGACCCAGGAGTATCAAACATGCAGCCTGGGGGCTATTTTCGGCCCAGGAACTGATTTAATGTGGCACCACTTGTGGTCCATGAATCAAGTACTTCAAACAGTGACAATATTTGAGTTTACCTTTCCCAAAGGAAGAGCTTGGCCTGAGGCATCTCGTAGAGATGTCTTCAGATGTCTTCCAGTTTTTGTATGCAATAGATGTCAATCTCTCTGGGTAGGCTCGCCATCCAAGAATGTAACTCCAACCAAAAACATGACATGTATATTAAATAAGCAGGCCAACACTTACACTCATGCAAATTATGGACTAATAACCCAATGGCGAAGGTGGGTATAAGAAAATATTTCACATTTGTTTTAGAACAATGTATGTACCTATCTTATCAAAAGAGAAAGATCATCTTAAATAGTAATACTCTTAGATTTACATTTCTCTTTATAGCATAAACGTATAGTGTAAATAACCAATGTAATAAAATATGCAAATAGCATAAACTTTAAACTGCTTCTCTATGGTTACACATGGTGAAAAGTTAGCATTGGCCTGCTAATGCGGTGCTAATACAGTAGCTTAATTCAGGAAAAACAGAGCTCACCTAATAGAATGCGATGACCATAAATACTTAGCTTTTCTCTGAAGATATATCTAGGTTTTACTCATTATTTTGAACTTTTGAAGCTTCTTTCTGACATTCACATGGCACATCCTCTGCGGGGCCCAAGATTGAAGATAATTGAGCTGTCAATCAAAGGCAGGACCTAAATGATTTGTGCACTTCTGATTGGTTAGGTCATTTCTCTCACAAGTACATGCATATTCAACCCATTCGTTGACCTGTGTTACATTGACCTTTCCCATAGGAAGAGCTGGTCTGAGGCAGCCAATTTCCAGTGGGGTGGGGGCTGGGTAGATTCAATTCATCCCTAATTTCTTGAGGCTGTATAATCTTCAGAAGTGGTAGATTTGCTAAAAGGACTGTTGCATTTTCTTGGATGTGGTTTTACCTCCCATAAATTGTAGTGGATGACTGCGTTACCTACTTGACATGGCTACTATAAGCCTCTGATACCTCTGTGCTGAAGAATACGTTGGCTGCCTTGAGCCCTGGATCCTAAAGCACCACAGCGTGCTGATATCTGCTACGTCACGAAAAGATCTGATCAAACAGGAATTTCATGCGGACGAAACGATGGCCTCCACTCATCTCCAAACCCAGACACCGCTATGCTGAGTGAATGCATATCCATACGGCATCAGCACAGATTCAGTGGTTAAAAAATCAGCAAAGATTCTAACGTTTCAGATTTTCCTGTAAACGTATTTATTTCAGCGAGGTTCATATTGAGATTGGAAACTAAGTGTGATTAGCATATACGCAGAGAGGCTTTGCACGCTTGACATCCTCTCAGCCCCTCTGCTGGAAATAACCAAGCACACAACATCCTCTGATTTCATTGATATGTAGATTCATGCATCTACAAAGATGAGTTATTCATTCATGTATTTGCTTTGAATTCTCGGGTGAGAGGACCTCAGTCAGGCGGAAGTCCGGGGCAAACAACCTAAGCCTAGAAGAAGAATAGGAATTATCACAAAAATAAACACATAAAGACCCCACATCAGAAATCTGAAGGTTAGGTGACTGAAAATGTCATGTGATGACAATATGTTCAAGAACAGAGGCTGCTTTGATTTGTGTAGCCTATGCAGCACTGTAAGGGGTTACAGTAAATCTCAAGACCCCATCCCTAACCTCATAATTATCAGTCTTTTGTTCCTAACAGCAGAATTAGTTTTCCTCTTTTAAGTAGGCTATGAGGATTAATCATAGTGGCCTGTGTGAGTCTATAAGCCCCAGCGTTCTGTCATTCTTTTATAAAAGCATCATGGGTCACCAGTTTGCTCATCCAGTGTCCTCTCCCGTGGCCACACTCCCAGCACTTTTTCATTTTAAAAATAGTCTCTCACCACCGACTGTGCCAATAAATGCTAAATACCAAACAGCAGTGTCCCCTACTTGCCTCTCCTTTTCGAACATCCTTGTCTGAATCCCTCAATATGTCATTCATTAAAGGGGCAATCTGTAGTTCAAACAAGAAAAAAGTGGTCACCCTGCGGTCACCTCGCCAAAACATGGGGCTGGAGAAATATAACCACTATCAAATTCAAAGACAGAGTTGTGCATGCATGGACTGACCATCATTTTAACCATGTTTTGAGGCTGTACAGTGTTTCTTTACAATTGAATTATTGCAATTAAAACAAGCTTATATTTTAGGTTATGATGGGGTATGACAGTTGAACGAAGCTCATGAGTTATATTCTTCAATAATCAGGTATATATCATTAATTTAAAAGTAAAAAAAATGGATGTAGCAATCACAGATTTCCCCTTTAAGGAGGAAACATATGAAATTAATGTGGTGTTTTTATGACAAGGTATACGATATATCTGTCACCTATTTAGATGTGTATGTATGGTATATTTTTCTAAATGCACTGTATGTATCATTAACAGACTTGTATTTCCAATTTGATGCTGAAATGTTACATTTTTAAGAGCTTCCTTCTTGTGTCCTCCCCATCTGAAAACGATGATATTTTGTCTTTGTGGACATAAGACATTAGCTTCAGTTGCCTCAGTGGTGACTGATTTTCATAGGTAATGATGCTAAATTATACTACTGGTAATAGGGAGGCTAGTATGCCATCCATCATTGGCTAGTTTATATGTACTGTCATTATGGGCATTATTCAACCCCTAATATGCTCACAGACATGTTCTGCAGCTACACGCACGCACGCACGCACACAAACACACACACACAACACACACACACACACACACACACACACACCAACACACACACAACCACACACACAACAACACACACACACACACAACACACACACCACACCACACACACACACCACACACGACACACACACACTCACTCACTTTGCCACAAGCTACGAGAGGAGACATCTCATTCTTTCATCTATGTGCGACTCATTGTTGTGGTGTCAGCTGGTGCCTTCTCTTTTATCACACTGGAAGCTAATGGAAGCAGCAACTGCAGGAGGTGGGGGAGAAGGAAGACACACATACACACACACAGCCGTAAGAGGTTGGGGAGATGAGGCGGATCGGCACGCCAGGCCGCGGGGCCAGAGCTGTTTTGTGGTGATGTTTTTCTAGCCTGCTGAGGCCTCGCTATCAGACTGTTTCTGACACACTTCTTCTGTACACCACAAGGAAAGGTTTTAGCCATTTTGCTCTTATTCTCTTTTCATGATACATTTTTGGTTTATAATACTTTCTTCTGGTGAACCTATTGGCATGTGTACTGTGGCAGGATATGAATATTATAGAAATGCCTTATTTCCCCCCTATATACTGAACAAAGGATTTACTCACAGGTCCTTCAGAAAGCATTCACACCCCTTGACTTTTTCCAAATGTAGTTATGTTATAGCCTGAATTTAAAATGGATTCAATTGATATTTGTTGTCACTGGCCTACACACAATACCCCATGATGTCAAAGTGGAATTATGTTTACTGAAATGTTTACAAATTCATTAAAAATGGAAAGCTGAAATGTTTTGAGTCAGTAAGTTTTCAACCCCTTTGTTATGGCAAGCCTAAATTACGTTCAGGAGTAAAAATGTGCTTAACGAGTTACATAGTAAGTTGCATGGACTCACTTTGTGATCAATAATAGTCTTTAACATGATTTTTGAATGACTACCTCATCTCTGTACCCCACACATCTGTAAGGTTCCTCAGTTGAGCAGTGAATTTCAAACATAGATTCAACCACAAAGACCAGGGATGTTTTACAATGCCTCGCAAAAAGAGCACTTATTGTTAGATGGATAAAAAAAAGCAGATATTGAATATCCGTTTGAGCATGGTGAAGTAATGAATTACACTTTGAATGGTGTACACCCAGTCACTACAAATATACAGACATCCTTCCTAACTCAGTTGCTGGAGAGGAAGGAAATCACTCAGGGATTTCACCATGAGGCTAATGGTGACTTTAAAACAGTTACAGAGTTTAATGGCTGTGATAAGAGAAAACTGAGGATGGATCAACAACATTGTAGTTACTCCACAATTCTAACCTAATTGAGAGAGTGAATAAAAGGAAGCCTTTACAGAATACAAATATTCCAAAACATGCATCCTGTTTCCAGTAAAGCACTGAAGTAAAACTGCAAAAAAGTTGGCAAAGAAATGTACTTTATGTCCTGAATACAAAGCGTTATGTTTGGTGCAAATCCAACACAACAGATCATTAAGTACCACTCTTCACATTTTCAAGCATGGTGGTGGCTGTATCATGTTATGGGTATGCTTGTCATCGGCAAGGACTAGGGAGTTTTTTATGATAAAAAAACGGAATAGAGCTAAGCACAGGAAATTTCCTAGTGGAAAAGCTGGTTCAGTCAACTTTCCGACAGATACTGGGAGACAAATTCCCCTTTCAGCAGGACAATAACCTAAAACACAAGGACAAATATATACTGGAGTTGCTTACCAAGTTACAGTTTTTACTTAAATTGTCTTGTAATATGGCAAGACTTGAAAATGGCTGTCTAGCAATGATCAAGAACTAACTTGACAGAGCTTGAATAATTTTTTAAAGAATAATGTGAAAATTTACAGTCCAGGTGTGCAAAGCTCTTAGAGACTTACCCAGAAAGACTCACAGCTGTAATTGCTTTCCGAAGGGGATTCCAACATGCATTGACTCAAGTGGTTGAATACTTATTTAATCAAGATATATTAGTGTTTTATTTTTCATTTATATGATTTTTTTTAAACACATTTTTACAAATTTTCTTCCACTTTCATATTACATGTGACAATTTAAAATGACAATTAAATCCATTTGAAACTTACTTTGTAACACAACAAAATGTGGAAAAAGTAAAGGGGTGTGAATACTTTCTGATGTCACTGTACATTGCATTTTCTGTCTCCCACCTGGTTCTATAGTACAACTCCATGGTTTTAGTAATTAGCAATTGCCTTTGTATGCTTTTCCATTCTTGCTTTATTTGCTATACATCCTTACTTGTTTTTTTCTAGACAGCATTTTCTTAATTGTGTAAATCTATTCATTACAAATGTCATTACACATATCTATTGTCTCTGTTCAGCGATCCAAAACAATTGCCAATTACTACTATTCTGAGGTTTGATGCAGAATATAGTATTTGAGAGGTCTATTATGGTGACCTAATTTCATGATATCAAAAGCTACAGTACGGCAAACATAACATTATGCTTGAGCGCAGTAGTGAACATATGCAGGACAGTTATTCATATTTTCTATAATTATTTATTTTTTCAGCTTTTTTCTTTTTGTATAACATGACAATCGTGCTTTATCATATGACACCATTTAAATACATATCATGTTTATATTGTGTTGTGCATTAGGCAGTGAGACAGTTAAAAATGAACAAAACAATCAGATTTTTTACTAGACATAGTTTCTATTTTTAATATAATCGTCAATATCTTCATTGTCATCATCATTTCGTATATTTCTGTAAGATATGTGCTTTAGTTTCTGTGATCAAAATATTATTGCAGAAAGCAGCAACTCTTCATAATTTTTTTCAACATTTAGACAATAACTTCCAATGTACTACAGACATTCACAGTTACATGTTTTACACAGTACAGTTTTTACAACAAAGTTCCGGAGGAAACTGTGGTGGAGTAACTTTATACAAAATTCACAGGACATGAACTGTAGCCATTTCACATTTTCACTTGGTTGTTTTGCTTTTCAAAGTAAACGTGTTTTGTTCGACCAGATGCTTTTCACTGCCGTATAAGCCAACTAGCATTGTCTTAACACGCCATGTCAAATGTCTGTTGAAATTAAAGCTTTGAGCTTTTTACTAGTAAAGCAAAGACAACGAAAAGAAAAAGACAAACAGACCACTCTTCTACTGGCCTGCATCTCTACATCTACATTTGTATTGCTGAATACAAAATTGATCAAAGTATAATTGATCATTACACATAAAGTGAAATAAAAAGGAATATTTTTTAAACATAGAGTTGGTCCAATATTGTTTGCTAGAGTACAAAGTGATAAGCAGGAGATCTGCCCAGTCATGCAAACAGACTATGGCTTGGTATAAATTGGTTGATAACTGGCTTAAGGCCTTCTCTGTTCTCGTCTTAGATCTGTCAGGAGACATTTTGGAATTTTTCTTTGACGTTCCTGAGGAAAGCATGCAAAAAAGTAAACAGGATTGACTGTCAGCATCAATGGATAGTCAATGTTTGTAAATCACTTTTCTATACCCTGTGCGTTTGCATTTATTTTTATTGTATGTTTTTCATACCCTGTGTTTCTCAAACCAAACACTACATGGCATAGATCGTTTTTGCTTTCGTCTGCCTACGATTTTGGTCCTCGGTCACAATATTTATAGTAGAAAACATATTAAAAATAATTCTAAAAATGTTTGTCACATAAAAGTTCATTTTTTTTACAAAAAAAAAGGAAGATAAAATAACAGTCTCTCTCACACACAAAATCTTTTGCAACAGATATACTGGATAATTCCAGGGTTCATAGACTTTAAACTTCTTATTGGCATTGTGCTTCTTCATCAGAGTTCCCCCATTGCCATGTGGCTTGTAATCAGCCTCACAGAGTGCAAAGTTTTGTAAAGAGATGACTGTGTGAGGCTTAGTAAACAACCACGATAACTTGACTCTGTCCCTTGCACTCTCCCATCTTGACAATTTTGTTCACTAGTACTTCATCCCTACTATAGACACACTGTATTTACTTGGTTCATGAAGATATTGAACAAATTGCTATTCTATTTTCAATAGTTGTTTTCTTTTCTCACAGTATTACACAGTTTGTTTACATATTTTTACTCAGATTACGGTAGTTTTTGTGAACACTAACAGTCTTTGATTTGAGCATTTTTAATGCATACCAATAAAAAGACATTAACGGGTTGGTTTTACAAATGCAGAAAAATTAAACATGATTTTAAAATCCGGTTTGATCAGATATTGCCCCTGGAGGTAGGTGAATCAATTAAAATCTTGGAAGTCCTTTGTAATGTTCGCCGTTGACTACACAATCTCCATGAGGGTTTTGCCTTGTCTAGACATTGGCCTCAGCGTTGGTCAGGTTTGTTGAGCTCACTATGTTGGGTGGTGGGATGGCCGTCTCTTTTGCCGTTGGGCTAACCGGATTGGGTGGTGGGCTGGTAGGGCTGGTCGGGTTGGCTGGAGTGGCAGGGACGGTAGGGACAGTTGGAACGGTCGGACTAGTTGGGTTCACAGGGCTAGCCAGAGCTGGAATGGCTGGAGGTGCTGGGTTGGCCGGGGCTGCAGCAACCGGGCTTGTAGCAGTTGGGTTGGATGGACTACTTGGGTTGGCCGCGTTAGAGGGACTGGCAATGTTGGTCTCGGCAACCACTGTCTCAGGTCCATTCTCCTGTGGCCGTCGGACCACTGCAGGAGGCTGGAACATTATCCGTAGGCGCTGAGAAAGAATCACAACAAAACAGTTAATTAAGTAACACAATGAATGCATCTCCGACATGTCCAGAGAGGAGAACCTGACTGAAATGATCTATTTACTACTTAATCACATGATAATAAACCATTTGGGTTACATATCAATCATCACCAAATTGCCTTTATTCTCTTGCTCTTAGAGAAAGGGGGGAACATTCCATATTTTTTCATTTAACAAGGCAAGTCAGTTCAGAACAAATTCTTATTTACAATGACAGCCTAGGAACAGTGGGTTAACTGCCTTGTTCCGGGGCAGAACGACAGATTCTTACCTTGTCAGCTCAGGGATTCGATCCAGCAACCTTTACGGTTACTGGCCCAATGCTCTAACCACTAGGCTACCCGCCGCCCCATATCCATAAACCATTATGTAGATTACCTCTTTCCAGGTGCCCTTGAGTCCGAGGTACATGTAGACCATGTATCCAGGGATGAGGACCATGGAGGACAGAGCCATGAGCCAGCCCACTCCCTGGCCCCAGGCAGGGAACACGTAGTTGTTCAAGGTGAGAGGAACCATTTGGACTGCACTGAACAAGAACACCCCCTGTGGGAGACATGGTACGATCCTTATTAATCCTGACACCACCTCTTCTCAGACACTTTCTTTCGCTGTCTCGAAATTGCTTGAGGCAGGTCATATTGATATGATTTGTTATTTTCGTTCGTGTCAGGGTATGTTCTATTGGATGTGTGTGGCGTACTACTTACGGCCACGATGAGAGGGGTGAAACAAACCCAACACAGCTTCCACCATATACAGGGCTTGTAGCCAATCATTTCCTGGATGTTGTCATAGAATTTGTCCACACCTGCGAGACAAATGAATGTGTTATCAAAATATTCAAATTCAATTTCTTCCAATTTTCCACTGGTCTGCCATGAATTGTAATGAGGGAGGAGAGCTGGTGCAGTGTGGGACATGTGAGCAGCGTTGACGTCCCTGGGGGTAAACAGGGTTTGAAGGTGGACTAATGTCTCTGGACAAGTGGGAGTTTATTTGATCATTCAACCTTCAGCTTTAACTAGTGTGTCTAGTTCATTCATTGCTCATCGCCTCTTGCCTGAGCGTACATCACCGTAACAAGTCATTTTGTCATGCTGAAACAGGGTGTTTCTGATGCAATACCGTTCACTGCAATAATGTATCTACTGTACTATGTGTATTTGACGTGGTCGAGAGACTCTACCCACCGTAGAACCAGGATATGGAGATGCACTCGAAGAAGACCAGGAAGAGGAGACACATCCCACTGGCGGAGTAGTAGTCGAAGAGCTTGAACACGTACAGGCCTCCCTAGTGACACAGCACAGAAGGGTGAGTCTTACTATGGTGGGAAACCATATGGTCTGTGGTCTTTTACATTATATTCATATCCTCGTCTCAGAGGGAAAAGATGGTGGTTGGGGTTCGTTTTCTACTCGAAACAAATCTGTTATTTTTTTGTACAAAATTAGACAGCGATAGTGCTAACCAATGTAATTCAAATTTGTATCAACTACTGTCTCATTGAGCTTGGAGGTTTTGTAGTTCAATCTGATGGTTGGCTAATGATGAGAAAGAGAGAGAGAGAGAGAGCGTGGAGGTTTTGTAGTTCAACTTCGTGGTTGGCTAATGAGAGAGAGAGAGGGAAAGAAAGAGAGAGTGTCATGCTGTACCTGTGTGATGTTGGAAAGGCCGATCAGGTACGATACCAGGCAGACAGCAGCGATGAAGAGCTCTCTCCTGCCCCTCAGTGCCCTGGGAAACTCATCCACCAGAGCTGTGATAAAGCCCTCCACCGTGCAGAACTACCCACACAGACACACACACACACACACAGACACACAAAGGGCGTGGATTCTCAGTCACAAACGGGAGAGATTTACAGTATTTTGCTTAGTATCTATGTAATGAAGCACTTACAGTGGAACTAACAGCGTTTGAACTACTTTTCAGATATGAAACAAGCAGACAATCAAAATATCATTCAAAAATATAAAATTCCCTGTTTATACTACAAAAGCAACTTCATAAGAGGTTTTAAAAATAGGTTATATTTGACTCAGCATTCCATGATGTACACTAAGGCATTGTTGGCAGAATAGATGGATGCAGTTCAATGCATGATTAATATAAATCACCTATACATTTCTTGGTAGTCCAAAAAATATTGTAAATCACAGCTGGCTTGGTACATTGTTTGCTGCCTCCATTCAGGATGCACTGTTTCAGTTTGAATGACTCAATATTTTGGACAAAAACGTACAACTCTAACTAATGCTGGGAATGTCAATACAATCAAACTAGCAAGGGCAATGATCACAAGTCAGACATGCCAGCAACAAACGCTGACACTACACATCCAAGTATATCGGACCAAATTATGAAAGACAAGAATTGTACTTTTGAATTCCGTAAAGTCAGTGTGGAAGAGGTGAAAAAATGATTGTTGTCTATCAACAATGACAAGCCACCGGGGTCTGACAATCTAGATGGAAAATTACTGAGGATAATAGCAGACGATATTGCCACTGCTATTTGCCACATCTTCAATTTAAGCCTACTAGAAAGCGTGTGCCCTCAGGCCTGGACGGAAGCTAAAGTCATTCCGCTACCAAAGAATAGTTAAGCCCCCTTTACTGGCTCAAATAGCCAACCAATCAAACTTCTGGAAAAAATTGTGTTTGACCAGATAAAATGCTATTTCACAGTAAACAAATTGACAACAGAATTTCAGCATGCTTATAGTAAAGGACACTCAACAAGCACTTTCACAAATTACTGATGATTGGCTCAGAGAAATTGATGATAAAAGTATTGTGGGGGCTGTTTTGTTAGACTTCAGTGCAGCTTTTGACATTCTTGATCATAGTCTGCTGCTGGAAAAACGTATGTGTTATGGCTTTACACCCCCTGCTATAATGTGGATAAAGAGTTACTCGTCTAACAGAACACAGAGGGTGTTCTTCAATGGAAGCCTTCCAAATATAATCCAGTTAGAATCAGGAATTCACCAGGGTAGCTGTTTAGGCCCCTTGCTTTTTTCAATTTTTACTAACGGCATGCCACTGACTTTGAGTAAAGCCAGAGTTTCTATGTATGCGGATGACTCAACACTATACACGTCAGCTACTACAGTGACTGAAATGACTGCAATACTCAACAAAGAGCTGCAGTTAGTTTCAGAGTGGATGGCAAGGAATAAGTTAGCACTAAACATCTCTAAAACTAAAAGCATTGTATTTGGAACAAAACATTCACTAAACCCTAAACCTGAACTAAATCTTGTAATAAATGATGTGTAAATTGAGCAAGTTGCGATGACTAAACTGCTTGGAGTAATACTAGATTGTAAACTGTCATGGTCAAAACATATTGATGCAGTAGTAGCTAAGATGGGGAGAAGTCTGTCTATAATAATGCGATGCTCTGCCTTCTTAACAACACTATCAAACAAGGCAGGTCCTACAGGCCCTAGATTTTGTCACACCTTGACTACTGTTCAGTCGTGTGGTCAGGTGCCAACAAAATTGCAATTGGCTCAGAATAGAGCAGCATGGCTAGGCCCCTGGGACGTACACAGAGAGCTTAATATTAATAATATGCATGTCAATCTCTCCTGGCTGAAAGTGGAGGAGAGATCGACTACTTTTTATGAAGGTTATCGTCATGTTGATATGCACCGAGCTCTTCTGCTAAACTACTGGCACACAGCTCGGACACCCATGCATACCCTACAAGACATGCCACAAGAGTTCTCTTCACAGTCCCCAAGTCCAGAACGACTATGGGAGCACACAGTATTACATAGAGCCATGACTACATGGACCCCTATTCCACACCAAGCAGTAAAATTAAGTATTTTTAAAAAAACAGATTAAAAAACACCTTATGGAACAGCTGGGGACTGTGAAGCAAACACAAACATTGGCACACACACCACACCACACACACACACCACACCAACCACACACCACACACACACACACACACCACACACACACACACACAACACACACACACCACACACACACAACACACACACACCACCACACACACAACACACCACACACACCACACACACACACACACACACACACACACGATAACATACACCACTTACATACACATAGATTTAGTACTGTAGATATGTGTGAGTAGTGGTGGAGTAGGGCCTGAGGGCACACAGTGTGTTGGGATGTCTGTGAATGTATTGTATTGTTTTAAAATTGTATAAACTGCCTTAATTTTGCTGGACCCCAGGAAGAGTAGCTGCTGCTTTGGCATCAGCTAATGGGGATCCATAATAAATACAAATACAAAAACAAATAACGTGGCTAATAGGCTAGTCTATCTATTTATGTAGCAAGCTAAAAACATGGAGCCTAACGTTAACTAGCTAGCTGCTAAGAGGATGTCATGTCATGTCATTGGAGGAGTGGGTGAGTGACTGACTTTTTTTCCCCCCTCATATCATTTTTGGTGGTTATACACAGTTAGAGATGTGTTTTGCTTAGCTAGCAAGAACTTGAACGACTGTTATCCAGCTAGCATATATTTTGCGTTCACAAATTCACTCTGGCCACCTACTCCGATTTCAAAACACTCTCGCCTGAGTGTGCCAGAGCGTAGAATAACGGATGAATTTACGAACATGAAAACCCGCTGAATATGACCGGTGTCAGTAAATGTAGGCTAAGAAAGTAATAGTTAGTCACAAACGCTCTAGATAACATGTGAACAACCTAACCAGCTCTGCTAGGGCGAGTAAAATGGTCAGAGTGAGATGTTCTCTCATTTGTGTCTGGAAGTGGGTAGCAAGCAAGCTAGCCGACTTTAGCCAGTTAGCTTGGGCGATGGGTAGCAAGCAAGCTAGCCGACTTTAGCCAGTTAGCTTGGGCGATGGGTAGCAAGCAAGCTAGCCGACTTTAGCCAGTTAGCTTGGGCGATGGGTAGCAAGCAAGCTAGCCGACTTTAGCCAGTTAGCTTGGGCGATGGGTTGCAAGCAAGCTACAGAAGGACGAGTAGGCTACAATTCCCCATTATGTTTCAGTGCAATTTTGACGGTCACCTAGCTGAAAAAGTTTGAGAGGGTTTATCTAATGTTCCTTAGTTACATTTTAGATCATCTTGCTCTGGCTAGCATTAGTTGTTGATCTCGTTGTTGTTGATGTGCGCTTAACTGAGGGAGAGAGAGCCTATCTTTTCATGGATCAATAGAACTGTGAAGTTCGCAAATGTAAGAGGACTCCTGTAGTATGTACATATTTGCAGAAATCCATTCAGGTATGTTTTGTGGCTTTTGGCGAATGCATTCTAATGATCTAAAGTCCCGTTTTTGCAACTGCCTGTAAACACACATTCCAGTTCACAGTGAATGCTGGCAAATGGCTTGTTTGCATAAAGGCCTACTGTAGCTATGGTGTACCGGTCTGCGTAGACTCCGGTCCTGGACGAGACAGATGTTTTTATCCGGTTTTATTTACTGCAGTGTCTATTAATTGTCCAAACGCACGGCCGCTTTCCCACTCTATATTGCTATAGAATTTTCACAAATTCCCAAACATTCTAAGAATTTATGAAAACATGACATGACATATCTAAGTACTCGCTTGTCAGAACATTTTTTTTTTTAAGTGTCATATTCCTCCGGGGGGTGTATATGAATAGATTTTTTATCATATTTAATATTGCAAAAAATGCTGTCAGTTTCACTTTAATGTTTCTACTATCATTGATAGTCTTGCTCCTGTTTGTATTTTCATTTTTTATCAACTGCAGAATTTGGTAAATTAGTATTTCTACGAAATAAAAACTTCAAAGGACCAAAAAAAGGAAGCACTGGTAATTGTCAATTACTGGGACATGGATCCCTTGAAGGATAGTATCATTGTTGTACTTTAATTTTACCCAATGGGTAAATATACATTGGTTTATTTATAACATTGTGGTTCATGTAGTAGTATGATAACCATGTAACAGTTGTAAAGAATGACCAAGATGACCAAAACAGTTCAAAACAACCACTGTTATAGCTTTTTTAGTACTAGAGACCTCATTTTGGCAGCCACCTTAAAAATATAACTCCAACATGCAAAATAGCCATTTCCCTTGCAGTATGAATATTTACCATTCCATATAAAAAAAAAAGGTTAGTCACAAAAAAGAGCACTGGTGTGTCAACTTAGGATTTATCTGTTCCGTATAAAGATGAGTAGCAGAATTGAGTATCATTGCTAGCAGACTCAGTGGCCTTGCAGTAACCCAAATAGCATACACAAGCTAAATGCATGACAACAGAGCACCAGGGGGCCAAGAGAGAGGTGACGTAGTTGTATTAAAAAGGGTTGACAGTAAAAGTCAAGGCTCATCTGTATCTGTCCATTAGCAAAAAAACTGAAATGAGCTTCTCATTGGAGAGACCAGGGAAAAACAGCTAGATATGTACCTGTGCTTACACATTTAGGTCACACGAGCCTGGTCCTAGACCTATAGGTGCTTTAGCTAACTCCCCTGACATGGCATGGTAATGATAGTGAGAGGATTGGGCTAAAGCACCAAGAGATTGCGGAGCAGCCTATGAAAACAGCCTTACCTGACTGTCAATCCCCAGCATCAGCAGCATGGAGAAGAACAGGATAGCCCAGAGAGGGGAGACAGGCAGCTGGGTCACAGCCTCAGGGTAGGCCAGGAAAGCCAGGCCTGGACCTGCATACCAAACACACCAACACAACACATTGGCTCACAGTTTCTTACGGCTGCGTTTCTCTGTGTGGATTGAGGTAGAAGCAGAGGTGTAATATTAGACTTAGACTGCTGCGAGCAGAAGTCAGAATAGACAGCCCCTATTGTACGTTGATGGTGCAATTACAGAGGGAGTATTGGGTTTACCTGAAGCTGCAACTTCTTCTATGGGCCTCTTAGTCACGTTCGCCATGAAGCCCACAATAGAGAAGATGACAAGGCCAGCAAACATGCTGGTGAAGGAGTTGATGCAGCACACTATGATAGAGTCTCTGTGGAAAGGAAACATGAAAAAGTCCTGTTGTCAGAGCTTATGGTGATCTGTCATCTCTTCTGTGGCATCATCATGGATTCCTAAAAAGGCCTTTCTCAGGAGAGAGAGAGCTTATTCCTTATCATTGCTGAGTTGAAAACATATCCCTGTTTAATAATATATTGATGTTGGCCACAAAAGGTGTGCAATGAGATAGTAAAACAATATGAAATGTGTTTTTGTGCAACATTCCAAGGGGGAACAATGTTCCTTTATCCAAAGAGGTTTAATATCACAGTAATACCTAAATATGAAATAAAGCAATGCCCATTTTTAATGGATACCAAGCTCCTATTTGCAAAGAAGAGTTTTCCAAAGAATCAACCCTTATTTACAAACCAAATTGCATGATATAGCTAAATATAGCTAAATAATATTGGGCCGCTAATAAGCAACAACAAGTAACAACAAGTCAATTGAAATAAATGCAAGTTGAGGCTGCATGATTATATAACTGATGAGCAATTTGTGGGACCTAGGACAAAGGATGGGCTGCTTGGGGAGGATGTGAAATCTTTGTCTAATCGTCTTTTATTTATGCAGTGCACATCCAAAGCTGTATGAATGGCCCCGTATTAGACTGAATCCCTGTATTGATTGTAATAATGTTAATCTAAGCTTCTCGTTGTAAATGGCTAATAGCAAGGTCCACATATACTGTTGAGGCAGAGGTAGGCAAATATAATTCAGCCGTGGGACCTCGGAGCGGATGGTCGGGGGGGGCCGGAACATAATAATCTCTATACTGGAAATTGACCACAACTCAGCCCAGAAATAGATTATATTTGAAAATAATAATACTTTCATACCTTGATTCCATTGAGACACGATCACATATGTCGCTTATGTTTTCGTGTGGGAGTACTTGGGAACAGATTTCCTCAATTAAACAACATTTTAGATGAATTTCTGGTGATTTTATCCTTTTTTTGGGACCCAAAACTAAAATCCTAATATATATTGCCGACCCCTGCGTTAAGGTATACTGGTCTAATGGTTGCCTTTTCAAGTCTTGCCTCATACATGATCTTTTCCATTTAATAGAAGCCTACCTCCATCTTACCTGTAAACATTATTATTAAAAGGGTTATAGCTCCCAAGAGCTATCAGTGAGCCCAGTCCCAAACCGTAGGAGAAAAATATCTGAGTAGCAGCATCCAGCCATACCTGTCAAGGGGAAATAACCGTTTAGCCGTTTGACAAAGGAGGCTGAAAAACGGTTGATTCACATGCCAGTATTTATCTCACATAGAATGGTAAGTTCATTCATTACCTCAGATTCTTTTAGTTTTTCAAAGTTAGGGGTGATATAGAAGCGAATGCCATCCATAGCTCCAGGTAGAGTCACTCCACGGCAGAACAGAATGAATAGCATGAAATAGGGGTACGTGGCCGAGAAGTACACAACCTAGAAAATGTAATCAACGAGTCACCATCAGCAGCAAAGGAATGCACGCTAACACATGTTAATGTGAACCATCGAGTTAGTACATTTGCAATTCAGTCTCTGCTTCAACAAAGGCCTATTCACTCGAGAGGAAAACCAATGGATTTCTTGTCCTCCAAACTCTCACACGGAGAGCAGCAACAAAAATAAGAAAATAAATCAACAGAAATCTAGTAAAGAAATTCATTGAAGCCTCAATTTGATCCGACACCATCTCACTATGCTTACATGATACCCCGTATGAGATTCTAGAGCACAGAACGTAGGTGGGTGGAGCATTTTGCCACCACAACAAATGTTATTTGCTATGGTCACGTGACAGATTAGATTTCCGAAATGTAGCACCAATAGGGAGTGAACTGGCTCCGACTGAGGGGGAGAGGAAAGGACAAAACCGGATTTTAGAGGGCTTGTTGCTCTTCCTCCTATCATCAACCCCTCCCCCCCCCCCCCAGGCATGTTCAGGCACCATGAGCCTGAACATGAATACTGAATGTTTGATGTATATCCTCTCATTCTAAAATCACTCTGGACAATAGTCAGTGCAATATAAATGATTGATGAAGGTGATATGACTCTGATCGACAACACTGTTTGGGATAGCTGCAGTTGTTTTTATTCTTCAATTGTATCTGTCATTTGTGACACTTCTGTCGTTTGTGTTTTTTTATTTATTTTTCTGTAATATTTTATGCACCCGCTGTTATTTCCATGTTTTGCCTTCGTAACCAGGTCGCCCTCGCAAAATAGGTTTTTATTAACCTCAATGGGTCTTATCTGGTTAAATAAACGTAAAAATAAATAAATACATGACAACGATAAAATATTGTATCACTGTCACACATTGGATGCCAGAGAGCTTTTACATACACCTCAATCTGCCTTGCGAAACCAGTCTCTTACCTTGCCAGTCCAGCTCACCCCTTTCCAGATACAGAAGTACACCAGGACCCAAGCGATGGCCAGTGTTATTGCCAGTGGCGCTCGGATCTGCCCTGGTTTTTCCAAGCCATCGGTCATTTGATGCATGTTGCGCCTAAAAACAACAATAAGACCATTATGCACACTGGCAGAATGCTTTGCAGCAAAGGGACATTCCTTTTATACTTCTCAAGCAGGCATGCAGGGTACTGTAATGCTGTGCTGAAGCGACAGACAAAAAAAAACAGGCAGTCGATGTCTTACTCCCAAAACTCCATCACCGCGCTGGTAAGATTGGTGTTATCGACAATACTGTAGTTTGAGTAACATTTGTCTGTGTTCCATGAATTGCCACACGAGCTCCATGGAAGTTCCTGAAAAACAATGAAGGATTAATGCCTGTTTTCCTCCTTGACACAATGAGAGATCTCACATGATATCAACAAGGATGCTACAATCCCAAGTGAGAAAAAAATGTTTTTTGTGTCATCCCCATGTGGCTTATAGGAGGTAAAATGGTGGTACTTACCGAGGTAAAGGAGTTGTAGAGATAGTATATGGCCCAGGCGATGATGACAATGTAGTAAATGTTAAGCCAGAAGGACAGGACAGCTGCCGCAAGGCCAACACCTATGAGATGGAAATCGATGACATGTCTGTGCATGCTCCTAACTCTCCAGCATATTCAGGGTGAATTACAGCAGAACTCTCTATCTCTCTATCACACAATAAAGATAGGATGCACAAGTGGGCCAGCTGACAATTAGGAATTTGATTTTAAGATACCCCAAAAAATGACCGTAGAAGATACAGTAAGAGCATCGCACGAGTAGAATGTGTACCTTTGAACACGGGAGCCAGCTTCCAGACTCCAAGCCCACCAATTGAGGTGTATTGACCAAGAGCGGTCTCAAGCAGGAACAGCGGCATCCCAGCGAATATGAGTGTCAAAAAATAGGGGATCAAGAAGGCTCCTGCATAGACACAAGCAAATCAAACCAAATATAAATGTCAGAATAAAACCACACACACATGCAATGGAATGTAGAAGCTAATTGGAATCATTCAATTAGGATAAGAATAATGCACGTCTGAGCTCTTACACGAGGGCCATATTCACTCTTCGTTTCACATAATAATTAGTGCTCGAAATGGACGAAGCACTTACTGAGTAGTGAAATGAACTTACGTTATATAACTTTTTTAAAATCGTGTTTACCTCCACCGTTTTTTCCACAGAGATATGGAAATCTCCATACGTTTCCGAGTCCAATTGCATAACCTACACACGACAGAAGGAAATCGAATCTCCCTCCCCACGTTTCTCTTTCGGGAAGATCCGTTTTCGTCTTGTCGCTTTTCACGTCCAGTGACTTGGGTTTGTCATTAGTTGCCACTTCGTTAAGTTCTGTTACTTGTCCATCCGTTTTGGTGCCGTTCGTCGCCATGTCTGTCGATTTGTAGTGGTCCTGGCCTTGGAACGCGAAGCTTCAGCACCAGTCCACGCAGACAGCAGTTTCGCGGTTTTTGACCCAAAACCTTTGAACCAAATGTCTGGAAGCAGGTGACGGCTATGGGGACACGGCTTGTCAGTTGCCGTTAACCTGGAATCGGTGAATACAGTGATTGGTCGGTTTTTGAGTGCGCACTCAAATTGGGAAATTGATTAAAAAACATGATTACGTTTACAATAGATTTGCTACAGAATGGGATTGTATGTTGTTTGACTCTTCAATACACACATTGGCTTTTGTAAATTACTGAAAATAAAATGCATTTTGAAAGTTAGATTTTTTCGATCGACTCCACTCTAGACACCAATAAACGTCTCACCAAATATATGCAATGCAGAGTCTAAAACACAAGAATGCTATAAAAAACAATAATGGCACATTAATGATGGCACAGGACTTTTCCATCCATATAACAACACATATGATAGGTTTGTACGTAGATTGTTTATTGGCTATAAAGCCTACTTCTCCCACCCACAATATTCTTACAATCAAATCAACACAATTTGCAAATTAGTACAGTCCAGTGTCGAGAATGCACATCACCGAATGATCATTATTTGCAAAGAAAAAAACTTTCAGACATTGTTATTATCCAAGCCACCGAGCTCACGCTCAAAACGCAACATCGCAACATAACATTCGACAATTACATATGTTCATCCAATCTGAGAGAGCAACAATTACGCCTTGCAACTGACACATGCAGATACGCTTACTAATTACCTATGCACTACCTATGTACTGATTTAAGTGGACAGAAAAACCGACAGCAATGTCTCAACCAAACTGGATCACAATTGCATTGGGGAGACAAAGGAATGCCCAAAGCGTAAAGCTTTACGCACCAGGCTGCACAAATTACATTCGAGGAATAGAGAACCAAACGCACTCCTATATGACAAAAAATTGACACAGTTATATGAACCATTCAATCAACCGGGAGAGCCGTCTATTCTGCATTTAATTGGCTATAAAACAAGGTGTATTTTCTTAATTACCTAAAGTCATTATGGTTACAACAGTTCCATACTGTCACGTTAAACTACGAGTTAAATCACCGTCTTGCTTGTTGCTTTATCCCTGACTATGAACGATTCACGGAATTGTAACACCGGGAAACGCATTGGTAGGGAATTCACACACATGTCAAATAATCTAATTTACTCACAATGAAGCTGCGCTCTCTGCCACCGAGGATGTGCTGCCTGCCACAAATCTCGAAACGAGGTATCCGTAGATTCCCTCTGAAGTTGTAAACCTCCAGTTTTACTTGGAACATAAAGATATTGTTTTTCCATTAAAAGACTTGGAACAAGCGCCACAAGTGTCCTAGAGGAGAGCGCACACGTATCCCGCTGCCGGGAGCTGTCCAGCGGCGCGCGGTGCTGACGAGGTGGCTAAATCAACACGAGAAGCAGCCGCTTCGCCTTGTGCAACTGTCTAACATCAACAACCAGAAACGTTCAGGGGAGCGCAATTCTCAACTCCCATCTACATAGCGTCAATGTCATCTGAAAGTCGCCCCCCTCCTCCTCCGTGTAGTCTACACATCCACTACTGACATCGCACTGCATGTTTTCTCAATATTTCATGATTTTTTTTTAACGTGTTTTCACTGTTTGGGAAATCTTGAGTAGGTCTAAAGCAGTGGTAAGACTTCGTTGACTTAAGGGAACACGGGTTTCTCCGATCACTTACAATGAACAATTCACGCAATTGTAATTCACACACACYTCAAATAACTCAATTGACTTACTTACGATAAAGCTGTGCTCTCTGCCACCGACGAAGTGTAGAGGGGGTCATTAACATATTGGCCACCTTATTTTACACTATAATAAGATAATATTGTTTTCCCCTCAACTTGAACACACGTATGTGTTGCACAGTTTTTTTCCCCTCCTCGACCTGTCACGGTCTTCAAATTAAGGAACATTCTAAACACCTCATTCCCAGCCTGCCCCAAGACCCCAAATATGTCATCCAATACACCCCGACCCTCCTCAAATCAAATGTCATCTAGGGGTGTTAAATGCAAGCATATCGAGGGCAGTCAATGCACGATTAACAATTCCAAACTGGCGTAATTTGGAAGGTGAGGCCAGTTGGTGTCTGCTTTCTGGCAAGTGTGATAAGGGAGCCTGTCAATAAAGGGAGGGGGCACTGGCTGATTGTCTAACTCTGCCTGTAATCGTCTTTTAGCCCACCGTCTCCAGAAATGAAAAGGCTGATGTGAGAGGAATCAACTCACCCAATAGAGAATAATTTAACTCACAAATTCTCGTAAATATGTTGCTTCAAGCCGTAGAATTCAAGCTGCAGGAGATTTTACAGATGGGGTTGTCCTAAAAGTGGACACATGCAAGCCTAACGGAGTGTTAGCTGAATGACATGTTTTGTTGTATTTTGTCTCACTCGAGAAACCAGACGAATGCAAGGCAAAAAAGAAAGCAACATTACCCTCTATGGACTTCTAAAAAAAACTAAACAAGTTTTGACTTCAGTGGTAAGTGGTAAGTATATAACAATATTATCTGACTTTGATGCAGGATAAAAACTGTTTTGAAAGTATTCTGAAATAAGAGGAACATTTTATCATCATACATAGATACAGTTAGTTTTTTTTATAGATGTTTTTTTCCATATCAGGTCAGTGACAAAAGTTTTGGGGGGGAAATTTACACTGTATAATTGATGAGATTGTGGTTGACAGCTAGCTATATCTTATTACAACTCCGTTGAAGCATACCAGGTCTAAGTAGTTTTTTTTACCAAGCAGTTTTGTTGTGAATTATTGCTAGGGCATTGCCTACAACATATTTTTTACTAAACAAAGAAGCAAAATTTGACACTTTGTTATTTTATTTTGTCATAATACTACCTTGAATAGCTTAAAATGTCTATATTTGATCCATACTCAAAAATTGTGAGACACATTTGTGAGACACTTGATTTCGAGATACATTTTACTTAGTTGTGTAAAGTGTGGTGAATGCAAATACAGTCCATTCCTAGAAGTGAGTTCCCAGTAATATCAGGGGCATTTTGGCAGTAGAGTACAGTACAGTGTGAATGTTCCCATCCTACTCAGACAGTGAGAGCAGAGCGGCTGAGAGGGCAGCAGATGGTAAACCAATGAGGGGTGAACTAACCCACTAAATGATACCACATTAAATGCAGCATTTAAAATCCCATCTGGGTTGCCATCCCTCTGGACATGGCGTTTTAAACAGGACACACATCTACACACCTGCTGATGCAACACAGAGACAAGTCAACGGCTGGTGACACTGGTGTCACGCCTGCTCTCTCTGCTGATCTCTGAACCCATTGGCTTTTCGTTCCTCTGAACTCCATGGTTTTCATTCTCCGAACCCTGAGCAATCCACTTTCACTAGGCTGCATGGCCGTGTGGTTCTACTCTATGAATCCCCATGCATGTTCCATTAGCTGGAGATTATATGCAGTGCCCTTACATGTACTGGCTTCATAGCGTTTCATGTGATCATCTTCGGTGATTGATCACTGCCAACATCATGAGGTCTTCTGTGTCTTTCTAGCTCAGAGAGAATTCCAAATGACAAGTCTGTGAACAGTGTGTGACAGGTCAATTTCAATGGAAGGAATGTGCAAAACTAACATATTCCTTTATTGCTTTACAGATATCTCCAATTCGTATCTTTTCCATTTTATGACGTATCCATATTGGGATAGTAATTGCATTTTGCAGCAAGCAAATACACACTATATGTTACAATTTGAGTTAAATATTGGAATTGAATTGAAAATGGAATTGTGAGAAATAAGTTGATGATCTAATGGCAAAAAAATGAAATAATTCCCAGATAGTATTTATTGCAAATTGACTCATAGTAAGATGATGGTACTATGATATTGCCAAGCTCCCAATATCAAACATATTTCATACGGGTTTGCTTATTATATTTGGGTGAAACCTTAATGTAACATTGATATTAATATATGGACCTCCTGCATGAATCTGTGAAAATGGAGAATGGCAATTAAATTCCACCAAATAATAAACATCTTATTATTAAAACGCAAAGATAAAGAATTTGGAAATATAGGTAAGCTTTCTCTCTTTGAATACATTGAATAAGTCAATAATAAGACCATGCAACTGACAAAGATAACCTTTGGAAATGAATAAATATGAAAAACTAAGACATATTGAATTTTAATACTGATACATTGAAAATGGTTTTATCTGTAATCGTGTGAATGCTATTCTCATTATTTGAAAAACAAAGCTTGTTGAAATTTATTTTATTTTATATTTAAAGGCAAATGTTAGATTTGATCCCTCAGTTGTGGACATACATACAGTAACTCCTATGCTGTTACATAATTCCTTCACATGATAATGACAACAGTATAACAAAATATATTTTGTACATGTTGCATCTTGCATATTCCTTGCACAACCTTACATTCACATCTGTGTTTAATTGTTCTGTACTTTATGTGAGATTAGAGCATCTCTAAATCAGTCTTCAGCCCACTACTTCCAACAATCTGACATTCGAGGTCACAAACGAGCTGATTACTATGATGATTAGTCATTAGTATGCTAATCCTAAGCAATCCAAATATTTTATTCATATTGTTGACGACTTGTTTTTATCTGTGCTGCCAAAAATGTACACGCATTTCAGTTGATGAAGTTTTTGAAAGTTAAAATGTAGAAGGTAGAAGAGCTTGACATTTTGGCACAAAATGAGGACCCGGGAAAAACATTGCTCAGGAAAATCTTCCTTTGAACTGGTCTCAGCACTTACAACATGGCTGTAAATGGAATATGTACAATATGTGTACATTGTCACTTGAATCATTAAATATAACAAGCAATGACTAAATATGAACATCCTGGGGTGATATACCCCAGTAAACATGCTAAGAAAATGAAATCTCCTCAAGAAGAGAAGCCATGGTCCCATTTGTCTGTGCCTCCTCCAGTAAAGCATTTGTTTAGGATGACCTAAATTGGTGCTAAGTGGATGCCTCAGCAGCTCCGTCTCACCACACGTGCACGCACGCACGCGCACGCATGCACGCACATAAAAAAACCATAGAGCTGCTGAAGGCAGTTTTATGCAAACTAAAAAGCTTTCTTATATGCTTTAGCTTATAGGTTGACCAATCATATTCAGGGAGTATCGAGGGGAGCTTCAATCAGATTTGTGGAGCCTGTTCTCTCACTCAATTCGGTGTTTCTTGGCTCTGATTTCACCTTAAATGCAAATGAGCCAAATCCCTCTGCTGCAGAAATACTGGCTGCTTTTTTTCTTCTGTTGATAAGCATTTTGACGCAACATTTGTCAAATAATCAAACATAAGCATAATGCCTGCCTCGACAAATATGCGACGTAAGACATTTAAAAGGTGAGTACGATGTTTCACGTTGTGGTCATCGACGTATCACTGTACAGTAGTAACAATGAGATAGACCCCTGAGTTTAGAATTCCTGACAGCCAGCACACATTTATGTGGGTTTAGTAAACATATGACCTCCATGAAAAAACAGTATGGGGGCACTAAATCGCTTCAAATTTTGTACATGTGTTGCTAGGCAACAGCATAATCGGTCTCAGTCTCCATCTTCTTATGTGCCTCTCTCTTGTGGGATTTCTGCGCTACTAATGCCCAAACTCCATTAATGCCCAAGATTAGGCTTCTGAGGGTGAGGAAAAATAGGCACCCAGAAATCCTTCAGAATTCAAATGTGCGTCAAAGACTGAATGAATCATGTAACTGACTTTACCGTCCAATGAAATCTTACTAAGACCATGCTAACAATATCAATAGTAATACTTGTTTTGATGCTTACTTACTTAATATACTAATCACTGCAACTTTTTATAAAGCTCTGCTGCCGCCGACTACTAAAGTCACCTCAGCTGCCAATCACTACTACTTCCATATTTGCACTTCACATTATACTACTCCTACTGCTACTACTATAATCTCACCCACCAGCCGGCTCTCTGCACCAGCAATCTAACCTGGGGATGAGGTTACTATGACTACTACTACTACTACTAGTACTACTACTACTACTATTGGGTCATTAAACCAATAGAGTGCTTTTTGGGTAGTGTAATTTGGTTATTTATTTTTGTACATAATCTTAAAGAGAACATGTTCAAGTTAATAAAAAACATGTTTTCCTATCTCCAGAGGTTCAATTTGGAAAAATTACTATAAAGGGTGGCAATTAAAGTAACAGGGTTAACCTTAACAGGGTTGAAGTCTTCATCATAAAGGAACTGTCCTGTGAAAATCTCACTTTTAAAGGTTGATATGCTGTTATCCAAATAGCTCATATCCAAATAATGCTGTTGACTTGCCCTGTACTCAAATCTGTGTCAAAAGCATGAATTACTGAAAAACCACCACCTCAAATCTCAAACAGACTGTTTGAAAAATGCTTGCTCTTTCCTCATATAACGTGAAGTCACGTTGGGTCATTGGCTGAGCTGGCCAATCAGCCGATACTTGTCAGGAATATTTTTTATGACCGGTATATGCCCACACCAATCTGTTATTTTTTAAATATATATATTTTTAAATACTTACAGTGCCTTCAGAAAGTATTCACACCCCTTGTCTATTTTCACATTGTGCTGTGTTACAAGGTGGGATTAAAATTGATTTAATTGTCTTTTTTTCCAGTGATCTACACAAAATACTCTGTAATGTCAAAGTGGAATAATAATAATAAAATGTGTCAAAATATAAAATGTTAATAAAACACTAATATATCTTGATTACATAAGTATTCAACTCCCTGAGACATGTTAGAATCACCTTTGGCAGCGCACACAGCTGCGAATCTATCTGGGAAAATCTCTAAGTGCTTTGCACACCTGGATTGTACAATATTTGCACAATATTCTTCAATGGTTGTTGATCATTGCTAGACAGCCATTTTCAAGTCTTGCCATAGATTTTCAAGCCAATTTAAGTCAAAACTGTAACTAGGCCACTCAGGAACATTTAATGTCGTGTTGTTAAGCAACTCCAGTGTATATTTGACCTTATGTTTTAGGTTATTGTCCTGCTGAAAGGTGAATTTGTCTCCCAGTGTCTGTTGGAAAGCAGACTGAACCCAGTTTTCCTCCAGGATTTTGCCTGTGCTTACAATAGCTCTATTCTGTTTATTTTTTATCAACAAGCAAAAAATCCCTAGTCCTTGCCGATGACAAGCATACCCATAACATGATGGCGTCACCACCATGCTTGAATATATGAAGAGTGGTACTCAGTGATATGTTGTGTTGGATTTGCCCCAAACATAACACTTTGTATTCAGGACATTAAGTACATTTTTTGCATTTTTTTTGTTTTGTTTTTACTTTAGTACCATTACAAACAGGATGCATGCTTTGGAATATTTTTATTCTGTACAGGCTTCCTCCTTTTCTCTTTGTCATTTAGGTTAGTTTTGTGGAGTAACTACAATGTTGTTGATCCATCCTCAGTTTTCTCCTATCACAGCCATTAAACTCTGTAACTGTTTAAAAGTCACCATTGGCCTCATGGTGAAATCACTGAGCGGTTTCCTTTCTCTCCGGCAACTGACTTAAGAAGGACGCCTTTATCTTTGTAGTGACTGGGTGTATTGATACACCATCCAAAGTGTAATTAATTACTTCACCATACTCAAACGGATATTCTATGTCTTTTTTTGTTACCCGTCAACCAATAGGTGCCCTTCTTTGAGAGGTATTGGAAAGCCTCCCTGGTCTTTGTGGTTGAAACTGAAATTCACTGCTTGACTGAGGGACCTTACAGATAATTGTATGTGTGGGGTACAGACGATGTAGTCATTCAAAAATCATGTTAAACACTATTATTGCTCACAGAGTGAGTCCATGCAACTTTTTATTGTACTTGTTAAGCACATTTTTACTCCTGAACTTATTTAGGTTTGCCATAACAAAGGGGTTGAATACTTATTGACTCAAGACCATTTCTTTCATTTATAATACATTTGTAAAAATGTCTAAAAACATCATTCTACTTTGACGTTATTGTGTGTATGCCAGTGACACAAAATCTAAATGTAATTCATTTTAAATTCAGGCAGTAACACAACAAATGTGGAACAATTCAAGGAGTTGAGAATACTTTCTGAAGGCACTGTAATTAAACCATTTTGGAAGGAAAACAATTTCACTCATGTTGTAATTAATTATTGGTTATATTTCATAGAAATGTGGAAACATTGGACAGTTACTTGAAATCGGCCATAACTCCCCCTGTGACAGGGGGATGGAAGCTTGTTGTATGCAACAGGTAGGGGCAATTGAATTCAAGCTTCACCCCCAAAAAATGTAATTGGTAAAACATTTCTAGCCTGTTTATCTGTAGGTAACAGGGTTGACGTGTTATGCTCAACCAGCTCAGTTTTACACCACAAAACACCAGCAAATGGCCAAGAAGAGTAGAACTAACTCACCTGCTTTTACGCTATGATTTGATGATCAATGTTTATTTTCCCCAAAATATTTTTTAAAGGGATAGTTTCATCGTATTAAAATGAAAGTTGAGTTCACGTAACAGGGCTGACCTTAAAATAATGGACAAATATAAAATGTCACGGCCGTCGAAGGAAGTAGACCAAAGCACAGCGTGGTGAGCGTACATATTCCTTCATTTAGGTGATGCCAACAAAAACAATAAACAATACGAAACAACCGTGAAGCTTAAGGGCTATGTGCCACAAACAAAGTTAACTTCCCACAAAGACAGGTGGGAAAAATGGCTACCTAAGTATGGTTCTCAATCAGAGACAACGATAGACAGCTGTCCCTGATTGAGAACCCTACCGGCCAAAAAACAGAAAAATATAAATAATAGAACTGAAGAACATAGAATACCCACCCCAAATCACACCCTGACCAAACAAAAATGACATAAAAAGGCTCTCTAAGGTCAGGGCGTGACAGTACTCCCACAAAGGTGCGGACTCCGGCCGCAAAACCTGAACCTATAGGGGAGGGTCTCGGTGGCATCTATCCGCGGTGGTGGCTCAGGTGCGGGACGCAGACCCCGCTCCGCCACTGGCTCACCCCACTTTGGGTGCGGGGACCCTCGTGCGCCGACCCCGGACTGGGCACCCTCGTTGCTGGAGGCTCCGGACTGGAGAAGTCGCTGGAGGCTCCGTCCTGACTCCTCACTGGAGGCTTCGTGCCATGGATCATCACTGGAGGCTTCTTACCATGGATCATCACTGGAGGCTTCGTGCCATGGATCATCACTGGAGGCTTCTTGCCATGGAGATCATCACTGGAGGCTTGTGCCATGGATCATCACTGGAGGCTTCGTGCCATGGATCATCACTGGAGGCTTCGTGCCATGGATCATCACTGGAGGCTCTTGCCATGGATCATCACTGGAGGCTTCTTGCCATGGATCAACACTGGAGGCTTCGTACCATGGATCATCACTGGAGGCTTTCTGCCATGGATCATCACTGGAGGCTTCTTGCCATGGATCATCACTGGAGTGAGGAGACGTATGGGCAGTCTGGTACTGTGACTGCCACAGGCTCACCAGGCTGGGGAGACATACAGGAGGCTTAGTTCTGGGCGCAGGCACAGGACTCACCAGGCTGGAGAGACATACAGGAGGCCTTGTTCTTGGCAGAGGCACCGGATACACTGGGCCGTGGAGGCGTACTGGAGGTCTCGAGCTTAGAGCCTGCACAACCCGTCCTGGCTGGGTGGTTATCTTCACACTGCAAATGCAGGGCGCTGGCACAGGACGCACTGGGCTGTGCAGACATACCGGAGACACAGTGTGCAGAGCCGGCACAGGATATACTGGGCCGAGGAGGCGCACTGGAGGTCTGGAGAGCAGGGATGGAACAACCCGTCCTGGCTGGATGCTCACCCTAGCCCGGCAGATGCGGGGAGCTGGGATGTATCGCACCGGGCTGTGAACGCGCACTGGAGACACCGTGCGCTCCACCGCATAGCACGGTGCCTGACCAGTATGACGCTCGCTACGGTAAGCACGGGGAGTTGGCTCAGGTCTATAACCCGACTCTGCCAATCTCCCCGTGTGCCCCCTCCCCAAAAAATCTTGGGGCTGCCTCTCGGGCTTCCTTGCTAGCCGTGTTCCCTCGTAACGATGCTGTTCCGCCTTTGCTGCCTCCAGCTCCTCCTTGGGACGGCGATATTCCCCAGCCTGCCTCCAGGGTCCTTTACCGTCCACAATTTCCTCCCAAGTCCATGAGTCCCTCTTACCATGCGCAGCGTGGTTAGTGTACATATTCCTTTATTTAGGTGACGTCAACAAAAACAATAAACAATACGAAACAACCGTGAAGCTTAAGGGCTATGTGCCACAAACAAAGTTAACTTCCCACAAAGAAAGGAGGGAAAAGGGCTACCTAAGTATGGTTCTCAATCAGAGACAACGATAGACAGCTGTCCCTGATTCCATGTAGAACCCTCTGGGGAAAGGGTTATACATGGAACCCAGTAGGGTTCTACCTGGAACCAAAAAGGGTTCTTCAAACGGTTCTCCTATGGGGACAGACAAAGAACCCTTTTAGGTTCTGGATAGCACCTTTTTTCTAAGAGAGTAGGAATTTATAATGATGCTGAAAACGTAAGGACATTTTGGGGTTAAGTGGGTTAATATCTTCCTATAAGTCGGAAAAACATGAGGGACCTGTCCAAAATGCTAGCAAGTCTTTATTTGCTAGCATTTTGCTAGCACATGTTCCATGTGGTCTATCAACCTGGACTGAGGGATAGACATATAATAAACATAAATCCGGGACACTCCAATTCATATGGTATGTATTCATTTGTCACTAGACAATCACTTACAAAGTATAGACTAACGATCGCTGTCCATGGTGCTGAAATTGCGAGTTGTCTATCAAATCGATAATAGGCTTTCTGTGGTGCCAGGGAATGTATAGCGTTGTTTATTGGTAGGCCTATTTGGTTGTAATTCTTCTCATGTTAAGCCTAACATTTCATGAAGCTATACACGGTGTCGCATCGCAATACTGCCATTTTTAGACTGCTGGCTAGTGGCAATAATGTAATTACTTTAAAAAAAGATACAACTACCCTATAGCTACTTGAACCTGCGTGACATGACCTGTCCTCACGTTTTAAAGTTATTGTTATTGTGTATAAAACCAGTCTATTAAAGCCAAATAATACAGTCAGTCCACCCTCAAAACACTAGTTTACTAGGGATTGAGGATAAATTCGGCCACTATTTATTGTTGAGTTTAGCGGGTTTTGTCTGGCTAATAGCCTACATAAATGGGCTGCAATATTCAAGGTCAATTAAATCAAATCCAGCTTGAGAGACTCCCCTGGTCTTCTGAAGTCCTCCTTTTTTTTGTGTGCAAATGTTTTTATCACAGCCTGTAGGTCCAGGTTGCAGGGCCCCACTGTTTTCTATACTGAATATGCCAACCGTAACCTGGTCTCAGCATTTCGTATTGTTCTGTATGTAAATCTGAGTGACTCGATATGTTATGATATGTTATGGTTCGTATGGTATGTATTCATTTGTGGATGTCCATCACCCATTTTGTATGATATGTTATGAATTACAATCGTTTTTATATGTTTCAAATTTGCAAAACGTACAATATGTTACGAATTTTCACAACGTACTACATGTTACGAATATGAAACATTTATTATATGTTACGAATTCTAGCTAGGGGTTAGGATTAGGGGTTAGGATTAAGGTATAGGATTAAGTTTAGGAGTTAGGATAAAAGGTTAAGGTTAAAGTTAGGGTTAGGGGAAGGGTTAAATAAAATTGTTAAGGTTAGGGGAAGCTAACATGCTAAGTAGTTGCAAAGTAGCTAAATAGTAGTAAGCAGCTGAAAAGTTGCTAATTAGCTAAAGTAGTCCATGATGAGATTTGAACTCGCAACCTTTGGGTTCACGTTATACACCCACTCATCCACCCAGAACCCTATGGGGGGTTTCCAGTACGCCAGTGATGATATGTTACAAATTGCAATTCGTACAATATGTTACGAATTTACAAAACGTGCAATCAAATAAAAGAAAATCAAATTGTATTTGTCACATGCACCGAATACAACAGGTGCTGTGAAATTCTTACAAGCCCTTAACCAACAATGCATTTTTAAGAAAATAAAGTTAAGAAAATATTTGATAACTAAACTAAAGTACACAAAAAAGTAACACAATACAATAACAATAATGAGGCTATATACAGTGGGTACCGGTACCGAGTCAATGTGCAGGGGTACAGGTTAGTCGAGGTAATTTGTACATGTAGGTAAGGGTAAAGTGACTATGCATAGATAATAAGCAGTGAGTAGCATCAGTGTAAATGCAAATGGAAATAGTCTGGGTGGCCATTTGATTAATTGTTCAGCATACTTGTGGCTTGGGGGTAGAAGCTGTTAAGGAGCCTTTTGGACCTAGACATGGAGCTCCGGGTACTGCTTCCCGAACGGGAGCAGAGAGAACCGTCTCTGACTTGGGAATCTTTGACCATTTTTTGGGCCTTCCTCTGACACCGCTTAGTATATAAGTCCTGGATGGCAGGAAGCTTGGCCGCAGCGATGTACTGGGCTGTACGCACTACCCTCTTTAGCTGGCGGTGATGCAACTGGTTAGGATGCTCTCAATGGTGCAGCTGTGTAACTTTTTGAGGATCTGGGAACCCATGCGAAATCTGTTCAGTCTCCTGAGGGGGAAAAGGCATTGTCATGCCCTCTTCACGACTTTCTTGGTGTGTTTGGACCATGATAATTTGTTGGTGATGTGGACACCAAGGAACTTGAAACTCTCAAACCGCTCAATTACAGCCCTGTTGATGTGAATGGGGGCGTGTTCGGCCCTCCTTTTCCTGTAGTCCATGATCATCTCCTTTGTCTTGCTCACGTTGAGGGAGAGGTGGATGTCCATTGCACCACACTGTCAGGTGTCTGACCTCCACCCTATAGGCTTTATCATCAGTGTCGGTGATCAGGCCTACCACCGTGTGTGTCTAGTATTGACAAATAGACACACACCCCCACCCCTAGTCTTACTGGACGCAGCTGTTCTGTCCTGCCAATGCACGGAAAACCCAGCCAACTGTATATTATCCGTGTCGTCATTCAGCGAAGACTCGGTGAAACATAAGATATTACAGTTTTTAATGTCCCGTTGGTAGGATAGTCTTGGACGGAGCTCATCCGGTTTATTCTCCAGAAATTGCACGTTTGCCAATAGAACGGATGGTAGAGGCGGGTTACCCACTCGCTGACAAATTCTCACAAGACACCATGATCTGTGCCCACTGTATTCTCTTATTTTCTTCATGCGAATGACAGGGATTTGGGCCTATATCCTTCGCATCAGACTCATTAATGAAAAAATCTTTGTCCAGTTTGAGGTGAGTAATTCCTGTTCTCATATCCAGAAGCTATTTTTGGTCACAAGAGATGGTACCATAAACATTATGCTCAAAATGAGTTACAAACAATGCGAGAGAAAAAAACACACAAAAAAGCACAATTCGTTAGGAGGCCGTAAAACGCCTGCCAAACCCTCCGGCGCCTTGGTCATATGTTATGAATTCCAATTTGTTGTGGCTAATATTAGATAGTTGGCTAGGTGGCTAAAGCTAATGTTAGCTAGGCAAGGGTTAGGGTTAGGGGTTAAGGTTAGGCTTAAGGTTAGGGTTAAGGTTAGGGTTAATGTTAAAGGGTTAAGGTTAGGGTTAGGGGAAGGTGTTAGCTAATATGCTAATTAGTTGCAACGTTATTAAAGTTGTCCGTGGTGAATTTGGGTTGCTAGACATTCGCCTTATACACCAACACATCTACCCTGACCAACCACCCAAAGTTCATTTTTGCTGTAAGTAACCTTCTGTCTTATGTAACCCTACCAAACGTAACATATCATACTAATTTGAGTGTCTCGTATTTACATTTACTATGTTATGTTTAGTCTATGAGACCAGGCTGGATGGTACAGAAAGTATACACAGTATGTGGTTGTAATAATAGTAATTATTTATAATAACATTTCTACTGCTGTCAATACTGACTACCATTACTGTTACTGTTACTACTACTACTGCTACTACTACTACTACTACTGCTACTAATACCTATTTTGATAGTACTTTGTATTCTGTTTCTTACCTTCGACAATTTTAATGATAATGAGTTTCAATTATAGTTTGCCTGCATTCAAAAACAATACAAGATGGTTGAATTCTGGGTGACACTGTTACAGAAAACCGTAAGATGACAACTGCAGTATCATAACATCCACCTCTTACTGTGAGGCAGGAAGAGGGAGAGGCGGGAGAGCGACGAGGGGTCATCATCACCTCCAAATACACTCACCATCATTACGAAGCCCTACATTCTTCGAAGAAAATGGTGCTATCTAGAAACTAAAATGGTTCTTCGGCTGTCCCCTAAGGTAAACCCTTTCATTTTGCAGATGCTCTTACTCATACTGGTCCCCTGTGGGAATTGAACCCACAACCCTGGCATTGCAAGCACCACGCTCTTCCAACTGAGCCACATGGGAACACAGACAGTCTGACATGGAACATGAAAGAGTTCTTCCTGGAACCAAAAAGGGTTTTACCTTGAACCAAAAAGGCTTCTCCTATGGGAAGAGTCAAAGTACCCCTTTGGAACCCTTTTTTCTAAGAGTGTAGGAGATATATGGAGGAGCAGAGACATTGAGCTGTCTGAAAATGTCGTTTTTTTTAACAGAAAGCCTCTAATCTTTCCGCTCCACACTGCCCCTGCGAATCTCCCCTATTCACGCGCATCACTATGGAAACTGACTGACTGACTGGATGGCTCGCTCCTGCAGCCTGCCTGCCTGACTTGCACCATGCAGCCATGTCTGGGGCTGTGAAGGACACGCAGGTTGCACAGCAAATACCTTGTCAATCGCAATGCCAACCAAGCATGTTTTCGGCAGCCATGTTGTTTTTTGGTGGCTGCCATCTTGATGCTGTCAGGACCAGGGACTCGATGGGCTCCGGCCTAAAAGCTGCAATCTGTGTGTGTGTTGATGTTATAACCTCACCCATGAGAGCCTCAGACCTACAGTATCATCTAATGGTTGGCTAACTACTGACATAATTAGATAGCGACGTCTATGTCTACAGTTTTTGAGTTATTTGGCAACATACTATTTTTGTGTGTTTACGATTGGCACCATGACCATTTCTTTGCCTTTCTTCCCGCGAAATAGTGGAGGTAAATATTGGTCATGGTTTTAAAAGGTGAATCAGCTTCAAAAGCTGAGCGAGCTGGTCCACCAGCCAAATCCTCCCAGTTCTGACAAGAATGGGCCGGAGCATGTGAACAAATTCCCCAGACAAACTTCTAATTCAGGGCTTTTGCATAAAGCTTTGAGAAGCACATTTACATGTGCTGTTGACATGAACCCTAATCCATCGCAACCCCCAGTAAATCACAATAAACGATCAGCGTCGTCAGGGTTATCCTTAATTGTGTAATTAGGAAGTGGTGTTTCAAGTTTCACGTTTTCATTGTCACGTGCACAAGTACAGCGAAACGCCTTTCTTGCTTGCTCTTTCACAACAATGCAGTAATCCATTTCAGTAGTAGGTACTGTCAATTTTAAAAAGTGTACAGGGTACAGGGTCAGTTACAGGGTGACCCCTGTACAGGGTCAGTTCAGGGGTCAGCAATACCATATTTACAATGTGCAGGGATATTGGAGTGGTACTGCAGGGTTAGATACAGAGCCACCATCCCCATAGGGGGCACAAGGGCACGTGCCCCAATTAGATTTGTCATATATATATATTTATATACTATATACTTCACATATATATATTTTTTTCTACTACTAGCCACTTAGCAATTTTCTGAAGTTGGCTTTAGCTAGCCCAGATAGGCTTCCAACCATTTCAAGCTGTCAATCAAGTTAGAGTAGCTAGCTTGTCTAACTATCTTAGCCGGCATGCCTGCTGGCAAGGTTGGTCGACTTTAGAAAAGCAAGCAAAAAACGAAATGTACAGAATAAGACTCATTCCTTTCAAACCTTTGACACAGATTTTAGCAGAGATGCGGAGCAGCATGTTTAAGTTGCTTTAAAAAAACAAACACTCAAGAGGATACAGACAACTCAAGACGTATGCTTAGATATGCGGAAAAACAGAAGTCATTTGCACGTAGAATTAAGCATAATGATTATTGTTCTAGATTGTTCTAGCTGTTTCAGGTGTTTGAAAAATGCTCAATTCCTCAACCACCCTCACGCCATCCTCACGTACTTGTGCCCCCTCAGATTTTTGGGGGTCCGAGATGCCCCTGGTTAGATATGCATAGAGGTAAGGTGACTAGGCATCAGGATATATGATAAAAAAAAGAGTCGCGGCAGCCTATATGATGATTGTATATGAGTGTGTGCGTATGGTGAATATGAATACGTGTGTGTGTGTGTTATGTGTGTGTGAGCAAAGGAAGTGTGAGTGTTGGAGTGCCATTGTGAGTGAGTGTGTAGAGTGTGCATCGAATGAGCGTGTGAGTGTGCATCGAGTCAGTGCAAAAATCAAATCGAAGGGTCAATGCAGATGGTGGGGGGTTTAGAGGGTGGGAAAAGGGTTCAGTGACAAAACCATAAACGGCGCACAGTCAAGTACATTGTACACAGTTGTATATTTGCTGACATACCATTCACACACGCCAGCCATGCTATGGCATAAACACTGTGACTGCGTTGGCTGATGGGACACACATGTACGGACATTGTCCGGATTTACGGCCTTTTAAAAACAAATCTGCGCCGCAAAACCCACCCTCCCTCCTACTGTGGCTGTCACCTTAGATCTGTTCACAACAGTGCCAGAAGCGTGGCCAGCATTACAATTAGCTGGCTGAGTGGAACCTCTGTCCACAGTGGGGCCTGTAGGGCTTCTTAAACATCACATGATGCTTAATTAAAGATCCTGCTGCAATTAGGTGGTTGGAGCTGGGCCAGATGTCTATCAGTCAGTCGTCACTGTCAGTCTCAGCCCGGGTTGACTAATCAGCTGGCCCACTGAGTCACTACATGAGCTCCCCTGTCTGTCGCTATACTAGAGCGATGTGCTGTAGAGTAGATGGCTCTCTGACCTCTCCTCCTCTAACTGGGCTCAGAGCCACTGTTCATGTGAACACAGAAAGGGGTGGTTTATATTATTTGGCAAACCTGGATTGAACCTGTGTCGGTTTAGATGTTAGCTGTGTGTACAGGAAATGCCTATTTGCCATGATAGCGATCTATCTTCTGGTAAAAAAAATAATAAAATAAAATCAACTGCAGTCATGTTTTCAAATATGTATTTTTGTAATTGCATATGTGGGATCGCTGGTTCATCTCAAGTGTTTTGGTACTTTCAGATGCATTTTTTGGGAGAGAGTAATGCCTACATGTTGGGGATCTCAGGGTTTTTGACGAGAGTTTCTGTCAGAAATCACGGTGTAAACAGAAACAGCTCCGTTCAAATAACACCTAACTGATCGAAGCAATTGATTTGCCCCTCAAATCAATATAAAATTGAGCCAATGGTGTATACGGACACATGACATATTTCACGTGACATGAACATGGACACCAAATGAGCCAGCTGGGGACCTTTGACCCCATCATTTTGATCTCACGGAACATTACGAGGCCTGAGTAACAATCAATATCAAGCACTGGATTAACTTGCAGTTAAATAACGCTGTTAGAATTAAGGAGAGAAATAAATCCAGTATTCCATTTGTGTCGTGTGCATTTAAAATAAAGTTGCTATTATTATTCTTATTGTCAGTATCTACTATTATTGTCTAGTATCTAATATTTTCTTAACTATTCTTGAACTTCACTGTTGGTTAAGGGCTTATAAGTAAGCATTTCACGGTAGTCTACAAGTCTACACTTGTTGTATTCGGCGCATGTGACAAATAAAGTTTGATTTGATTTGATCACAGGTTTGAATACCTTAAACCAACATGAAGCGGGTGTATTTGAGATGCTGTTAGTGTGTGGTTCATTGACGGTCCCTGATTGGGCAACACAATGGTCAGTGAGAGGTTAACACCTTGGAGAATAATAAGTTAACACGAACATATTATTTCATTTATGTCTCGGCTATGTGAGAAAGAAGGCAATTGTATCTTTGATCAATGAGATTATAACCTAGAATTACCCACTCAAAAAGGCAGCCAAAAGTTAGTTGAATTTCCAATGTGTTATCTATGCTTTCAACCGTCTAAAAGCACAACCAAATTCCAATGGAAAAACAATGTCTGATTTTTTTGTTTAGTTTGAATCGAACTGTGTTATCACTGCACTGTCAACCATTTAGAAGCACAACAAAGTTAAAATGGGAATACATCCCACCAGATATTTTGTATTTTTACAACAACTTAATGTGTTGTCACTCAGCTTCATTTAATAGCACAGCCAAATGACCTGACATTCAGTTCAGATTACAGTAAAAGTACATAGTGCAAGTGGTTGAAATTCCACCCTCAAAACAACAGTATTTTTCGCGTAGATTCACAATACATTGACAAATTACGTTGGAAACAAAATGATTCAAACAGTTTGTGTTCAGTGGGTAGCTTCTATTTTTTTTTTAAATTGTATTTCTACATGCTTTAAATATCCCTTTGTTATAGATACCCCCATTTTCATTTTATTTCATTTCATTACATTTCATCATATTTTTTTTTTCACACTCTCTGATGAGCATTTATTGGATTAAAGCGTTGGAGGTTAGTATTATTTCTCTGAGGATTTGGAAAGATCAATGGCTTCATATAACCTTTTACCGCAGTGGGCTAAATCAGAGGGATTCTTGGTCATCTTAAACAAATCAACTTAGGAACAAAAGTGGGCCTATACATCTCACGCACATGGTTATGGGTTTAAACAAAAGAACACACCTGCACCATGTCACATATAGAGTTGAAATGTATCAAATCTTGAGTTTGCATCCAAATATTACACTTTATATACATCACAGAAGACTGAAATGTAACAAAAATGTTTGACATAGAAACACTGGATCAACAATAAAAAAATCATGATGAAGTTATGAAACGTATTAATAACATTCCACCATGAGGCCAAAGAGCTTTTGGTCATTGACCGCAGGAAGGGGCTACAGACTCTCACCAAAGGAATGCTCTAGGTCCCTCCAGTTTTTGACCTCCAAAATGCCAGTCTGAAAAGAGAGTCTTAGTAATGGGGAGATGCAATTTTGTAATCCAATTCACAAAATGTCATATACATTTTATTTTCTTCTTCTGCCCATTTAGCCCAAATCATGTTAGTCCATTTACCACGGCCCAGTACGCTGCGTGTGTGCGTGTATGCATGTGTGCGTGTTCAGATAGTGAATGCTAATCATCCTTTGTTTCGTGTGAACCATCACGGAGACACGTACTGTATGTTCAGAGACTGTTGTCATGGTCAGCCCTGATGTGCATGATGAGACGGAGCCCAGAGGCTGTGGGTGAATGCCAATGCTCCTGCTTGTGTGTGTGTGCGTGCACGTGTTCTAGCGAGCGCTTTGTGTGTGCTGAAGACAGAGATCGCAACGAGTTTGTCTTTGTGCGTGATGTGTGCGCCGACGTGTCCCAGCGCGAGTGTGCGTGTGTGTACATGCATGTGGGCTTACAGTATGTGTGTGTGCTTACGTGTGTGTGTGTGTGCCTATGTCTGCACATGCACATGTAGCCTATGTGCGTATGGTGGGCTCCTGTCGGAAGCAGATTGAGAAGTGTAGTGTGTGAGTGCGATGCAACACCTTCAATAAAAAAAGCTGAATCCATCCATCCCCTAAAATGGGATAGATGCATGGGCAGGGATGAAGTCACTTAATTCAGGAAACATTGACCTTTAGTGGATTCCTTGAGGCCATGCAGTGAGTCACATGAGGGCCGGATATTTACAGTGTCTCTCATCATCGGCCTTGTCAAATCACAGCACACTCCACTGAAGGCTGGGCGGCCCCGGGCGCGACTTCAGCCACACAGATGGATGCATAGGTGATTTGTTCCTCTTTGAGCCAAAACGTACTATAGCCTCAATTTGGGGATACAAAATGGATATGTGTGTGCGTCCGTGCTCGTGTGGAACACACATGCACCCCGGTGTGTCCTAAGCCCCACAAATCCGGGGGCCAATTCTTCTCATAAATGGGCTTCTTCCATGCATTTAATCCCCAGCGAGTCTTATGAATCGTATTACCACTGGGATTGTACAAGTGACCTCTCCCAGCAGATACTGTTGACATTTTCTATGGTACAGGTTGGAGAAACATGGAGCTCATCTCAACAGGAAATTGACTTGTTCTGTACTATATTCTTTCTCTCTTTCATGGAGTAAAAAAACATGGTGACATCAGGCAACACTGATCAAAACACTGCAGAATTTCTAACTAATATTGTGTTGTTATTCCACTTCCGTGGCCAGGGGTGATAGCTGGGTGATAGAGTGACCAGCCACATTCGTTCATTTCCTACGAGCTCCTTAGGCAACACTTGACTTTCCGACTGAGTTGTTCTTGTACAAATAATTGTTTTCTTGTAGGTACTGTAGGTGTGTAACACGTACCCCCAAGACTCAAACTGAGGGATTACAATATTTGTTACACCACACTTACAAGGATGATTACAAAATGACAATAACACTACCCAAACCTGCTCAGTGAAACTGAACCGTACTATCTGAGGCATGTCTTTAGGTGCTATCAGAAGCATGTGTCTTGCAGTTAATGATGATCTTGTAACTGACAAAGCCAAAACTTTGCTATTTTAAGACTGTTTTTTTCAACTGATTTGATTCAGGCTGTTCTGAAGTTTGGTTGCTGCAGACATGAAACAATTTGAGTTATGTAAGAAACCCACATTGCATATTTTCCTCTTGATTATCATTTGGTGTTCAGGCGGAATAGCTGGGATGTTGAAAACAATGATTGGCAGAAATGCTGGCCAATGCAACAGCACCAAGACACGTTTTAGGAGGAGCATACATATTTGGAGAGATTTTCTCTTTTGTTTTTTCTTCTGTCTATGAGTAAGTTTCCTCAGTGATGCATCATCAAGGTGAAAGCCAATGGAAAGCCTTTCCTCTGAGTCATGTCTGTCTGGTGAAGGCTTCTCATGCACACTCACCTGACTCTGCATGAGGAAGATCATTTTTGAAGGCTACCTAGTTCGCAGTACACAAATTACTAATTTGCTAATATTCTGAGGGAACGGGTGTGTGTGGTGTGTGTAGGAGAAGAGAGAGAGAAGAGAGAGAGAGGAAGAGAGGGGGAGAGAGAGGGAGGAGGAAGGGAGAGAGGAGGAGATGGATGAGAAGAATGGGGAGAGAGACAGAGAGAGAGAGAGAGAGAGACGAGAGGAGAGAGAGGCGGAGAGGAGAGCGATTGTCTGTGATGTGGACTTTGCCCTCAGAGAGATGAGAGACGGAGAATAAAGGTGTTAGGGTCTGTATAACTGGGAGGCCCAGTGCAGTGGTGTACTGCACCCACCGTTCATCGCCATGACGCCACAGCCACTCGAGTGACATTGAAGACCACGATGTTACTGGAAAAAAGAAATGGTGTCATCTGTGTTCAGATCTATCTTCATCAAAGCTCATTTACTGCAGGTGTACAACACACACACACACACACCACACACACACACCACACACACACACACACACACACACACACACACACACACACACACACACACACACACCCACACACACACACACAGGACAACAGCTCACTGAGGTAACATGCAATTCTTTGAAATGTCACTGATATCTTTTAGTTATTATTCAACCAACATATACATACTTTGTCGAGAATAGAGAGATGCATTCGTGTATTAGGTCTAATACGCGAATACATCAAAGACAGTTACTAAAGCAAGCTTCGAAAGACAAAGTGCAATTCTGAGACGGTTCATTCAAATATAATATCTCATGATTTATAACATGTTTGTTGATTCAGTAACTGTTTCATTTTATGCATTCAACGTCGAGGCGGTTAGGACTTGGGTGGTTCCGCATGAGCAGCAAGCCTTCAATGCAAACTCTGCAGCCACTCCAACGGTCATGGGAATAGTACATGGAGAGAGACATGGAGTAAGAGAGAGAATACATCCACCTCTCCTCTAAAGCCAACCCATCTTTCCAAGTCTGAGCTTGACGTTATGTCACCGTTTGAGCAGAGGACGAGGAACAGCGCTCCCCTCGTGAGTGGTATGTTGGGGCTTGGAAGTGTCGCTGTATAAGAAGAGATCGAAATCCCCGAACACTCCTCCCTTTAGTCTTCACGTCTGAATACACCCGCAGATATGAGAAGAGGGGACGAGGGGGGGGGGGGGCTGAGAGAGCGCAGGAGAGGGAGAGAGTTAAGTGAGAGAGAGAAAGGGGAAAAGAGAGGAGGGGAGAACGAGAATAGGAGAGAGAAATGGAGAGCAGCAGAGAGAGAGAGTGAGAGGGTGAGAGAGAAGAAAGGGAGAGAAAGGGAGAGAGGGTGAGAGAGAGATTGAGAGAGGGGGGAAGAGAGAGGCTGATGGACTCAGAGTAACCCTCCAACCAAGGAGAGAGAGACAGAGGAGAGACAGGGAGGAAGGGAGGAAGACACCTGGCCTGCATGACAATAAAACAACAAATGATTTCTCTGAGAACCTTTATGCAATGAAATGAATGAAATATCACTAACAGAAGGACTGTGGTTGCACGCTGTTACATGAAAACAATATTACACACTTGGTTTGAAGAATGCAGGGGCCAGATTCTTTAAACATTGACGGATTGATATTTTTTAGGTTAAAGACCATTTAACCTAACAAAATGGGGACTTGAACCTATTTTGAAGCAGCCATACAAACTTACAGTATTTGCAGGCTAGGCTAGTGCAAACCTTGAATACTATTCCTGACCTGATCCGTCCCAAGTCAAGGCACCCAACGAAGTTCATTTTTTATCTTCGCTATGACACATGACATATATTCATTTGGACACGTGGATTAAGTCATCCATAACATTTGCATAAATGGTTCTCATTACGGTCACCAGGGAATAAATAACGATTGCCAAACCTGTGTGTGCGTGTGTGCATTCGTCTGTGCAGAAGGCAAGGGAGAGGAACGAAGAATACAGTGACTGCGAGGACAAGATGTGGCGGGGTGGGGGGGGGAAATAGCCCTTCTCATCTCCTCTCCTCTTCTGCCGCTACAACCCGGCAGGGTTTCTATGGCAACCTCTCCAAAAACGGTGTGCGGTGAATTGAGGATTTGAGATGCGCTGTCTGATTATGATGTGTGGAGATTTGGTTGGCTCTTTCGTCAGCAGCCGCCTTCCTCTGTAAGAGGAAATTGGTGGAGTGCTCCAGTGAAAACTGCACTCCGTATGCTCCTCTTGATGTGGGCTTCTCCAGGCTCTGTCAGGCTGCCACCCCACAGTCGATAGAGCTCATTCCAGCTGCTTGTTTCTGGTTCAGTCAGAGAGAGAGATAGGCTTTACATTAGAATCTACTGCCCCCTGTAGAGCTGCTAATACTGGAACTCAACACACACTCAGCTCATCTGCCTGCTTGATACTGTAGATTGACTCATCAGTATGCTTTGAGCGGAGATGATAGCAAAGCAGGTGAGGAAGCCAGCGACACCGATGGTGACACCCAGCTTACCTTGCATGTCAAGTGGAGTTAGGTGCAGCAGGTGACATGGGGACGTCTTTCACCGTATCACTGTAAGCATCGTTTTTTGCCTTTTGAGGGCGAAATGGGAAAGACTGAAGAGATGACTACTATAGGAATGACAGTATCTCCTGCTTCAATCTCCCATAATCCTTTGCGCTAGTCACGCACTAAACCACGATATTATAAAAAAAAATATATATATATTTATTTCTCTCTATAGAAATCTATGTTGAAGATTTCATCCTTTTGTGGTTGTTGGATTGTTGTGTGTATGTGTTGTGTAATCTAAGAGTAGTGATAGCTGTTGGATTCAGGCAGGGTTCCTGTGAGAACTATCTGTCTGTGAGGGCAATGAATTCATGACTGATGTTTTCTCAGTCCAGCCTTTGTCTCTGAAGCTTTTACGTGGGGCAATTTCTCTCTCCAGGAGGGTTCTGACTATCCGTGTAACATGTAGATGTGGTGCGATGTTAGTGTGACTGATAAGCTCTCTTCATTATCCTTCCTCTCTCGCTCTGGTTCCTGTATCTCTGTCTCTCTGTCTCTGTCTCTGTCTCTGTTTGTTCTGTTCTGTTCTGTCTCTCTCTGTCGTCTCTCTCTCTCTCTCACTCTCTCTCTCATTCTCTCTTCTTCTCTTCCTCCTCTCCTCTATGTTCTCTTTGTCTCTCTGCTTCTCTCCATTTCTCTGTCCTCTGTCTCTCTCTCTCTCCTCTCTCTCTATCCTCTTCTTCTCTTCTCTTCTCTCTCTGTCGTCTCTCTGTCTCTCTCTTCTATCTCATCTCTTCTCTCCCTCCTCCCGTCTCTCTCCTCTGCTCTCTGTCTCTTTCTCTCGCTTCCTCGTCTTGCTGATCCTCGCTCTCCTATCGCATTCTCTTCCAGGCTTTTTGCTCTCCGTGCTCGTACGGTCGCTCATCCGTATATTCGTTCTCATCCTCTGCTCACCTCTCCTCTCTCTCTCTCTCTCTCTTTCTGGGCTGTTGTGTTGTTGTGTTGCAATGATCATAACCTGTGCCAGTCCCCATTAGTATCCCATTGGAACCCTGCAGGATCACCAGCCGTTTAGAGTCCCTGCCTCAACACTACACCTTCTGTCGCACTACGTGGGTCTCAGAACCGTCATGCGTGGCAAGATTATAGAAGAAAATGTGTACGTATGCTATTCTCTCCTACAAATGGATGAGATTGACGAGGCACACGAGGCACATGCGTGATGCCTTTGTGGGGGACTACCGTCCTTTCCTATCCAAGTCAGTGGGGTGGCGGGGAGAATGCAGTGTAGCACAGAAGCAGGAAAGTATTGGATATTTTGTGGCTGAGGACATGATTTGTGTTCAGATGGGTCCAGAGGGGTGAGCTGAGGTGCGGCTTACTATTTCATTCCACATCCACACGTGTCTGTTCCCATGATATTCAACACACAAAGGAATGGTCTTCCTTAGTCTATTATAAGGTGTTAATTTCATTCAATGTTTTCACATGTTTTTAGGCGAATTCAAGTTCTTGTATTTGACCCAGATTTCTGATTTGAGCACCCTGTTGGTAAATGGGATATGCTGTAGCCCACTTAGCTGCGTAACAACTCTATTCAAACGACACACAGTAAAACAGCGCCCTCTGCTGACTGACTTTATGTAGTTTATAAAGGCTCAAAGGCCCAATATTACATCCACTGTATAATACAATGTAAATTGTATACCTATAAATACCTATTGTTAAACTGTATGTAAAAATGTTTAAAAAATAAAACATTTCCCCTTCAAAATGCTATGTTGTAAAATTCTGCTGGTCAATGATTGATGATTCGTGCATTACAGAAAATGTACAATATACTGTGCAATCGTCATTTGGAGGGTGTATGATTACATTTTAAATGGAAAGTGTCAGATAAGATCATTGAAAATAGGAGTAAAACCCTTGTAGGTTAAATGGGTATTAGTGAAACACACAGACACAGACACAGACACAGTCACAGACACAGACACAGACACAGACACAGACACAGACACACACAGACACAACACAGACACAGACAACAGGACCACACAGACACACACACACACACACACACACACACACACACACACACACACACACACACACACACACATCTCTTTGATTGTGTTCGTTAATGGCAGGCTTTAACCTGTTTGTCTGAACTGCTCTGCCTCCCGCTCCCGTCCCCTGACTCTTATCCCTAGCCCTCTAAACCCCCCTCCTCTATTCAAAGTTGCCCACCCTCTGCCCCTTCCTGTCCCAAGCCCTCTTTTGCTCTGGTCTGCCCCCCGTGCCCCTCTCCCCTGCCCCGCTGGTCCACGACTGATGGTGGAATGTTGAGTGTCTCTAGCTCCCTCCCTGGAGATTAAGGTTCGCCATTGCGTGCCCCTTCACTTCATTCCATTCCAAAGTGTACCCTCTAAGAGCAGCTACATTTTTATCTGAGCCTGGTGATTGTGATAGATCGGCCCAATGACACACGCACACACATAGATGCACGTGAGACACCCAGGGGGATGGGCGGGCAGGCAAGCAGGGTAGGGAGGGACCAGGCCCTGCCAGGCTCCAGCTATAAAACCCTCCCAGGATGGGGCCAGTGTCCTGCTCCTAGCTGTGCTCTACCTCGCTCCTCTGTGCCACTACACCCTACAGACAGACGGGCAGCTGCCAAGCCAAGCCTCCATCATGAACGACATCTACAAAGCAGCGGTACGTCCCACTCCACTTCTACAACAGGGTATATTGTTTGTGGAGAATGTGAAAGTGGTTGTATTTAGTAGGTAACATCATCATGAATGGTTTGCTTTTAATGTTGTTCAACTTTGGATTTTCAGTGATAGGTGACATGGATGAAAATGCTGTTTTGGTTTAATTGTAGTCTAAGAATATTTTGTTGTCAGATTTCTGTCTTTTGGAGTGTAAAGGTTTAGGTAGGTTACTATTTCAAATGAACACTTCAGCACCTGAGGGTAGGATTCACCCTTAAATAGAATGAAAAGTACCTGTAATATTTAGTATTGAGGGTAAAATCCACTACATAACACTTTTATGTTTTTAACAGTTTTAAACGACAAACTATAATGTTTCAGATCAACAATTAATTCAAATGAGGTACATTTGGATATTCCCCTTACAACAATTTAGCAATTTGTAATTCTGACATTGCTCAGATGATTGAACTTCCATCACAAACTGTGTCTGTCAAGCGAACACACACAACGCCAGCCTTTGACAAGTGAGGTGAGACACCATACATATATAGACCTTGTGCCTCTTGAAGCCTATCAGGTTTGATAGGAGCACTCCAGGGGTCAGAAGCAGGACAAGCCCCTGGTCCACACTGTGGTTTCATTCATGACTACAAATGGAGCAGTCTCACTTCTCATCGGCTAATTTTGGCCAGTTGCTCCTAGCCTCCTGCATGTGTGTTTCTGTGGTGCCAGAAGAGGGCTTCGGGTCTAGATATCCCTTCCCCGCCCCGCCCACACAACACACGTGAATTCCAGCATTATCTGTGTGAGCCACTGGGAGGGCTGGGAGAGCTGTTTGTTTATCTGTCTAGCTATCTCTGCCTGCTGCCTGGTGGCTGATGAGCTGGGCTGGGCCGGGCCGGGCTGGGCTGGGCTGCCCGAGTCTCTACTGGGCATTACAGCTAGAGGAGTCAACTACAGGGAAACAGACCGGAATGTGTGTGTGTCGATGTTTAGATGCACACGGCTCTTTTTCCCCCATATATCATCACCAGCGGAATGTGTGTTTAATTTGTTGTGGACGACAGACAATGACTCTTACATAAGCAGCTGTCTCCCTCTCTCATTCGCGGTAGCTTTCCCTGGATTACTGCTCCATTGTGGAACCAGATCCACAGCTATGCTAATTTAAAGCACTGTGTATTCTGTCCTTTATCTGCTGTTTCTGATCCTCCTGTCAATGTATTTTTAACCCTGCCTCTCACTGGCACAGGCCTCATGTATGAAGTATAGGTTTTGTGTTTTGTGAAGGATGGATGACCAAGTGTGAAGGACCAAGGGGGGGGGGGGGGACAAGCTTTGTGTAAACTAAGGCAACATTTGAGGTGCACTGTTCCAGAGAATTGGTTCCACCTTGTGGAGTCTACTGTAAATCCTCTGAAGGATTGTTTTCATACACTCGGTTTCTCTATCAACATTTTATGGTTTAGGACTGGGCCTTGTCTGAACTGAATTTGAAAACTCCACAAATACGATTAAAATGAAGGGAAGAGCGTAGATATTATACACGTGTTATTGCACGAATGGAAAATATTATATTGTGCCTATCAAAGGAATACAGTGAATCAAAGTTAGGATTTGGGGTTGTAAAAGACATTCCAGAGTGGATTCAATAACAGATATTGGCTCGACTGCTTCTGAAAACTTTCCATTTCTTCAATAGGTAGAGCAGCTGACAGACGAGCAGAAAAATGGTATGTAAAATGTGTTCATCTCAGTGTTTCCCATAGGAATTATTGTAGTAGCGGTGCCAAAGTAGTTCTTTTTTTTGTGGTGGCCACAATTTAGCAGCGGGGGTGCGCCGCTGCTAAATACATATAGGGGAAACACTGCATCTAAATGTCATTATGGTTTACTAATCTATGTCGGTCTCTGAGGCCTATGCATAAATGCTTCTTTACGTGGGATATATATCTTCACGTTCTACTAAATTGAATCACATCTAAATCAGTATTTGGCCTAAAATGTGTACCATTCACTCCTTCAGGCCAAGATGAAAAGTAAATTCTAGATATCTCAGAGGATCACATTTTTTATTTAACCTTTATTTAACTAGTTAAGAACAAATTCTTATTTACAATGACGGCCTACCAAACCCAGACGAAGCTGGGCCAATTGTGCGCCACCCTATGGGACTGCCAATCACGGCCCGGATATGATTACAGCCTGGATTCAAACCAGCGACTATAGTAACACCTCTTGCACTGAGATACAGTGCCTTGAACTGCTGCGCCACTCGTAAGCCCCAAATAAGTTGATTGACTAAAAAAGCGTATCTTACACTAAAGTAGCCTACACATAGAACTGACCATGAAAACAAAAGGGGGAGAGGGGAGAAGAATAATAACTGACCATGGTCATGTGCTGTGCTGTGTGTTGCAGAGTTCAAGGCAGCCTTTGACATCTTTGTCCAGGATGCAGAGGATGGCTGCATCAGCACCAAGGAGCTGGGCAAGGTGATGAGGATGCTGGGGCAGAACCCCACCCCAGAGGAGCTGCAAGAGATGATCGACGAGGTGGATGAAGACGGTAAACACACACGCTCACACCAAAGAGACCGACTCAAATGACTACAATAGGCAAATGTATTTCCCATGAATAGTTCCTATCGTGAACCACGTGTTCGATGTAAGAGGTTAGCTCATCAGCAGTGGATGAGGATGGTACACAACAAAGGCAGACACAAGTGTTCTGCTCATCAAAAGGCCAATTCATGGCTCATTGATGGGCCGGCAGGGACAGTTGTACACTGTTCTTTGTAAGATGGTAAACACACAAAAGACAAGCAAGCATCACATGGCTGAGTAGAGGATCTGGTCACATGTAGCTGCTATATCAAAGATAGGCTCCTTGATCTTAAAGGTCGTGTGGCATCCTTCTGTTGACATGTCTTTGCAGGCAGTGGGACGGTGGACTTTGACGAGTTCCTGGTGATGATGGTGAGGTGCATGAAAGACGACAGCAAAGGAAAGACAGAGGAGGAACTGGCAGACCTCTTCCGCATGTTTGACAAGTACGTTTATCCTCACAAGTACATAAGGAGATTCATGAGGGGGACGAACTCTCGAAAAGTAACTCTTCATAGTTTTACCCGACTAAGTACCTACAGCCTAGTACCACCAGGATAGACAAATACACAGGAATGTACACTGCAGAGTTTTAGCTTGGGTGCTGGTTTGTTTCTGTTTTTGCCTACTTGTCATTGTTGGACAAGGCAAATACTACATAGTATAAATACTAATACAGTCATGTTCGCTGGTTAACCGATTTGTGAAGCAGTATAATCCTCCTCTCCTAAACGCTACAGAGTCCCCAGTGTAAACGATGTTGTGCAAGTTGCACTGACCCTTATGAACAAATGAAGAGGATACTAGGAGTATGGGGATGGAGGATACTAGGAGTATGGGGAGGGAGGATACTAGGAGTATGGGGATGAAGGATACTAGGAGTATGGGGATGGAGGATACTAGGAGTATGGGGAATGGAAGGATATAGGAGTATGGGATGGAGGATACTAGGAGTATGGGGAGGGAGGATACTAGGAGTATGGGGATGGAGGATACTAGGAGTATGGGGATGGAGGATACTAGGAGTATGGGGATGGAGGATACTAGGAGTATGGGGATGGAGGATACTAGGAGTATGGGGAGGGAGGATACTAGGAGTTATGGGGATGGAGGATACTAGAGTATGGGGATGGAGGATACTAGGAGTATGGGAGGGAGGATACTAGGAGTATGGGGATGGAGATACTAGGAGTATGGGGATGGAGGATACTAGAGTAATGGGGATGAGGATACTAGGAGTATGGGATGGAGGATACTAGGAGTATGGGAGGGGAGGATACTAGGAGTATGGGATGGAGGATACTAGGAGTATGGGGATGGAGGATACTAGGAGTATGGGGAGGGAGGATACTAGGAGTATGGGGATGGAGAATACTAGGAGTATGGGGATGGAAGGATACTAGGAGTATGGGGATGGAGGATACTATGAGTATGGGGAGGGAGGATACTAGGAGTATGGGGATGGAGGATACTAGGAGTATGGGAAATGGAGGATACTAGGAGTATGGGGATGGAGGATACTATGAGTATGGGGATGAAGGATACTAGGAGTATGGGATGGAGGATACTAGGAGTATGGGGAGGGAGGATAACTAGGAGTATGGGGATGGAGGATACTAGGAGTATGGGGATGGAGGATACTAGAGTATGGGATGGAGGTACTAGGAGTATGGGGATGGAGGATACTAGGAGTATGGGGAGGGAGGATACTAGGAGTATGGGGATGGAGGATACTAGGAGTATGGGATGGAGGATACTAGGAGTATGGGGAGGGAGGATACTAGGAGTATGGGGATGGAGAATACTAGGAGTATGGGGATGGAGGATACTAGGAGTATGGGGATGGAGGATACTATGAGTATGGGGAGGGAGGATACTAGGAGTATGGGGATGGAGGATACTAGGAGTATGGGGATGGAGGATACTAGGAGTATGGGGATGAAGGATACTAGGAGTATGGGGATGGAGGATACTAGGAGTATGGGGAGAGGAACTAGGAGTATGGGATGGAGATACTAGGAGTATGGGGAGGGAGGATACTAGGAGTATGGGGATGGAGGATACTAGGAGTATGGGGATGGAGGATACTAGGAGTATGGGATGGAGGATACTAGAGTATGGGATGGAGTACTAGGGAGTATGGGGATGGAGGATACTAGGAGTATGGGGATGGAGGATACTAGGAGTATGGGGATGGAGGATAGCTAGGAGTATGGGGATGGAGGATACTAGGAGTATGGGGAGGGAGGATACTAGGAGTATGGGATGGAGTATACTAGGAGTATGGGATGGAGGATACTAGGAGTATGGGGATGGAGGATACTAGAGTATGGGGGGGAGGATACTAGGAGTATGGGGATGGAGAATACTAGGAGTATGGGAATGGAGGATACTAGGAGTATGGGGAGGGAGGATACTAGGAGTATGGGGAGGGAGGATACTAGGAGTATGGGGATGGAGGATACTAGGAGTATGGGAATGGAGGATACTAGAGTATGGGATGAGGATGGAGGATACTAGGAGTATGGGGATGGAGGATGGAGATACTAGGAGTATGGGGAGGGAGGATACTAGGAGTATGGGGAATGGAGGATACTAGGAGTATGGGAGGAGGATGGAGGATACTAGGAGTATGGGGATGGAGGATGAGGATACTAGGAAGTATGGGGAGGGAGGATACTAGGAGTATGGGGATGGAGGATACTAGGAGTATGGGGATGGAGGATATAGGAGTATGGGATGGAGGATACTAGGAGTATGGGGAGGGAGATACAGAGTACTGGAGGGAGATACTAGGAGTATGGGGATGGAGATACTATGGAGTATAGGATGGAGGATACTAAGGAGTATGGGGATGGAGGATACTAGGAGTATGGGGATGGAGGAATACTAGGAGTATGGGGATGGGAGGATCATAGGAGTATGGGGAGATGGAAGGAGATTACTAGGAAGTTATGGGGATGGAGGATATTTCTAGGAGTATGGGGAATGGGAGGATACTAGGAGTATGGGATGGAGACACTAGGAGTATGGGGAGGGAGGATACTAGGAGTATGGGGATGGAGGATACTAGGAGTATGGGGATGGAGGATACTAGGAGTATGGGGAGGGAAGCACTCATTTGGGAATGTGCAACAGTGAAACGTGAAATGTAACTAACTGTAAAATGATCCATGGATATTGAAATGATAGGATTGTGGAATAACACCACGTGCAGTGCTCAGGGATCTTGGGGGATGTGTAATATTGAGTATAGGGAGGGGGCACAGTTGCATAACGGGGAAGGGAGGGGTAAGAGTCCTTAAGCAGTCATTTTGTGAATTTGTATGTTTGATATGTCTTGGCTTATGCCATGTCTCTCACCCTATCGCAATGCATTTTATTGCACGTAAAGCATACATCTGTGAATTCAGACAATACAGAAATATATAATCTATGGCCTCCCAGGAATGCGGACGGCTACATAGACCTGGAGGAGCTGAAGGTAATGCTGGAGGCCACAGGGGAGGCCATCACTGAGGACGACATCGAGGAGCTCATGAAGGACGGGGACAAGAACAACGACGGGAAAATCGACTATGACGGTAAAGTTTTGGAAATGGAAGTTAAGCACATAGTGCAGAGGCAGAAGCATTCATGTATTTTATTCATGATACTGATGCAAATGAACAGTTCTATGGATACTTCACTGCTAGAAAAGGAAATTGGGAATATGAATTATGCATGGTAACATGCTGTGTTATTCACAAGTAAAGCTGTGTAGTGACCAAAGTGAGGAAAATAATTCACTTAATTCCCTTTTTCCTCCTCTTGGTTCCAGAGTTCTTGGAGTTTATGAAAGGAGTAGAATAAACAGCATCAAGAGAAGACAGAGTCCCCCGACCCTTAGTGATATTTTTCTATTTCTCTTCGACGTCATAGACATCTACGGAAAACCGGAGGTTGCCTTTTGGATGTCATCGGCAGAACTTCTGAACGACTTTGCAAGACTTAGTTCAATAATCTGATTGCTTATGTATTTTTTTTTTATAACTTTTTACAATTTCTTGCATTGTTGTAAGTACTGTTTGTAACTTGTTCCGGTGCCCATATACTGCGTTTGAGTAAATGTAACCAACCAGAACACTCACAATAACAACTCACATATTACTTCAGTTTGCCTACTTGAACTATGCATTATTGTTTCATTTCAAACGCATATGAATTTTTTGCAGTGCCACAAACAGTTTACAAATCTCTTATTTTTCCAAGTTGCTGATGTTGTGCTGCCGGACAGAATGCTGTTTGAAATACATCCTTTTTGGCATAGGACAGTACATCTGTCCCTGTAAGTCTCTGTAATTATACCCTACTTTGATTAGCCCATTAGTAGTCAGAACATACATTGAAATGCAGTGTAGCCACAGTGGCATAATGCACCGGTTGTATGTTTAACAGATTCCCTCGGGGCCGTTTAGTCTGCTGGAGAGCCTGTGGTGGATGTACACACCATACGTCTGCTTAGAATGTACCTTCAAGTAATAAACGTGTTCGCCAAAGCAACGCCCCGGGTTCGCCTGATATCGTATCTGTTTGGAAGTGTTTGCTTCAATGGAGTGTTTTTTGAGCGGAAATGATTCTTCACCGTGAGAATATATATTTTTTTTATACATAGGAGTTCTGCTTTATTTTTAAAAGTATGGGATAAAACTCAATAAGATCCTGTATGCAGTTGGCATGAATCGTTCGTTATAACTTGTGAACTTCACTATTTGCTCCAACTCTTCAGAGTCCTTCTGATGTCTCCATTTTGTAGTTCTCTCCTTTTTATTGTACTGTAGATTCTGGTGCTACACAGAGGATCTTCTCTGCAGGGGTATAATAATAAGAATTAGGTGGGAGCTTCTATTTGTCCTATTTCACAGATGTACAAGTGTGTATGAGAAATATCTTTTGCATAGCCCACTCTCCCTGAGAAGGTGAGGTCATAGCCAGAGTCTGCCATTATCAACGGTGATCCTGGAGTAATTAGGGGCACATCAACAGATTTTCACCTTGTCACCTCAGGGATTTGAACTAGGAACATTTCAGATAATGGCCCAACACACTAACCTACCTGCCACCCGTATGTGGGCTGGTATCTAGTTACACAATGTATTGAGACAAGAGCTATTTATGTCTAATTACGTTAGTGCCCATGTTAGGGGATCATATTTGACCGACACCAGTTGACAATCAAATGCCTTTAGCCTTACAAGGCAGAGAGGACCAGTACTGAGGAACAATAGGCTCTGTGCTAGGCCCGTGAGCCAATGTGTCAGTGTACTATACTGACATCCAGTGTGCTCAGTGACTTGGATAGGATATTTCAGTTCAATGTGTTGAAATTATTGTTTCCAGAACATGTAAAACCCTCTACTAATTGACTAACTACAACAAATTGATTGTCAGATAGCTGTAATCAAGATCATTGACATGAGTTAACTTCAAATTCATCTCGCGAAATTGCCCCTTTAAATTGTATCGATTGTTGATATAACCTGTACACAATCGAAAGACATGCTTTTACCTGCGCAAAAGAACAACAGTGTGCAGTTATCATTCTTACCACGAGGTGTCAGTAGAGAAACATACAATCACTGAGAGGCCATTACCATTATTGGTGGAGGACGACATGTCAGTCGCCGAGCGTAATAATGATATCAATACACAATTATGTTATTCTACTTCAATAAAAACGACTGTGACCGCCGTAGGACCGCAATACAAACCTCAAACATGAACATGTGATCCAAATGAGCTACGACTATTTTCAAAGAAAAGGATAGTGATATCATACACAGACATTTTAAGAGAGTATAATGTAACAGTATAACTTTCAACCGTCCCCTCGCCCCGACACGGGCGCGAACCAGGGACCTTCTGCACACATCAACAACGGTCGCCCACGAAGCATCGTTACCCATCGCTCCACAAAAGCCGCGGCCCTTGCAGAGCAAGGGGAAACCCTACTTCAGGTCTCAGAGCAAGTGACGTAACCGATTGAAATGCTGCCTGTTCACCCCGCTACCATCCAGAAGGCGAGGTCAATACAGGTGCATCTAAGCTGGGACCGAGAGACTGAAAAACAGCTTCTATCTCAAGGCAATCAGACTGTTAAACAGCCATCACTAACACAGATACGTTGCTGCCTACATACAGACTTGAAATCATTGGCCACCTTAATAAATGGATCACTAGTCACTTTAATAATGTTTACATATCTTGCATCACTCATCATATATGTATATACTGTATTTTATACCATCTATTGCATCTTGCCTATGCCGCTCTGCCATTGCTCATCCATATATTTAAATGTATATATTCTTATTCCATTCCTTTACTTAGATTTGTGTGTATTAGGTAGTTGTTGTGGAATTGTTAGATTACATGTTAGATATTGCTGCACTGTCGGAACTAGAAGCGCAAGCATTTCGCTACACTCGCAATAACATCTGCTAACCGTGTGCATGTGACCAACAAACATTTGATTTTATTTGATTTAGACCGACGGAAGTCACACAGACAGGAACACTCTTACTACAGGTCTAAATGACTAAGCCCAGGACCTTCCATTGACTGGACGTCTGGCTGCATGAAAGGCCCTGATTTGGGAGAAAGCTGTTGGGCATCACAGCAACAGCAGCAGTCGCAGCTGGGGTCCTGCTCTTTCTGTTAATTGTGGAGTATTCATACAAGGCCTGTGAGTGAGTCAGGCGGTGTGTGTGTGTTGAGAATACAACGAATCAATGCAGGAGGAATATCCTAAATACATTTCCGTTGCAATTTCTTTTCTGAAAAGCTCCGCTTTGTCATAGATTTTGCAATTCACAGTAACACAGAATTTGTATAGAGCATGATTGGCCATGTGTTGGCCCTAGTCAATGAAAGGCAGTAAAAGGCTTAGTAGTAGTAGGTTCCAGTGGTGTGTGAATGTGAATGAATGGGTCTGGGTGTGGAACAGTAGGCAGGGTGGGGGAGTGACTCAGTTATGTAAGACAGGCCTGATGACTCATGCCTCCTGTCATTAAGACCCACTGCAGTGTGGTTATATATCTTAAAGGCCCAGTGCAGTTAAAAAATGTGATTTTTCCTGTGTTATATATCTATTTCCACGCTGTGATGTTGGAATAATACTGTGAAATTGTGAAAATTATGATAATGCCGTATAATTGTAAGAGCTGTTTGAATAGACTGGCTGAAATTTCTGTCTGTTTTGGTGGGATGGAGTTTTGGACTGCCTGGTGACATCGCCAGGCAGTAAATGAGTTAATAGACCAACAAGAGAGTTCCAAACCTCACTGCCAATAACTGCTAGTTTTCAGTTTCCACCTCCCCACTCAGACCACTCCCAGACAGTCCGAGTTAAATTCTCGCATGAGAAATGTCTCTTTGCTAAAAAATATATTTTTGTTTCTTTTTTTACTATTTTAATTCAAAACAGTAAGGTACATAAATGATTTGATATTGAGATAAAAAATGGCTGGATTGGACCTTTAAAGAGCCACATTAGGTAATCTGTCTTTAAGGGACACACAGGATGCCTATGACTTGCTTTCTATTGTGTGTGCTGTGCCTGATGCCTACGCCCCATTTCTCAATGACCTCTGACAGTGTTTGAGGCAAGGTGGATGCAAATATGTTTCATCGACCAACATTATGTAATGGGGCCCTTTCCATTCATTCATTCATTCATTGAGTGTGTGTGTGCGTGTGGAATGTTGTTATCCCATGGCTGTCATGGAGCTAGACACTGGCATGGGGTTGTGTTGATTGATCCACTATCGATGATGACGCACAGCACAGATCACATTGCAGGAGTACGATCTAGTGAAAAATGGGAATTAAATTATGGATCTATGAAAGCAATCCACATGACAAGTTATATATATAAAAAAAAAGGTTTTATTGGAACTCTTAACCAACTCAAATGTGTTTCAACTGAGTAACATCTAACAATATCACTATTTTCTGCAATCAGCTTTCGCTACTTTTTTTGCTAAACGTATACTTCAGATACGTTCTTCGAACCTACAGATTATGATATATTTCACAATGAATGAAATCATCTTCATTTCAGGAATGACTTTGCCCTTATGTTGTTGATAGTGCATTTCTAAGGAGTTAACTAATCATACAATGTCACTACCTCCTACATAGAAATGGAGCTTAGTTGAAAGCAGCAGGCTTGTGGGCTTATGGGATTCCTGTTTTACCCGCTCGACTACATGAAATGCTCTTGGAAGTGTTCCAACAACAGATATCATCCATGGTGTTATTCTTCAATTCACCACGGACAAAGGCACAAAATACAAGGGTATCATGTCTTGAAATTCTCCCCTTTTTTGGTGAGCTGATCCTTTTTAGGTCAAGGTAGAACATTTTCTGTAATATGATCATCGTTCTCTGTCTTTGACGTTTGCTCACACACTATTAATAATCAAGTAAGAACACCTTAGGGTGTGAGAGTAATTGTATTCAGCGAGTTGAGAATACTACCCTAAAAAGATTAAGAGGCAGAAGTAGAGAATGATCGCAGATGATCTAAAAGCCTAACAATTTACTCCTAGGAAGAAGATACAAAACAGATCCACAAAAATATGTGACATCTCAAACCATTCTTTTTTTTCTCATGAGGAAATGAAATGAGTAGTTTGGTCCTTGTTACTGTAAATGCACAATGAGGGAGTGGAAAGCGTACACAAAGAGAGAGTGGAAAGTGCAAATCAGACTGGAACAGACAGAATATTGTGTTATGATGCTTCATCCCACTTCTCTCCTTCAGAGAACACTGAAGTACTGTCCGGCCGTACTAACCACGATGGGTCATGGAAGAGTAAGGATTCGAGAAATAGGGATCTCCAAATCCCGCGGTTCTATTTACAGCTTCCAATCAATGTGAGCAATTGTTTTTTTGTTTCAATGTATTGTTACATGAAATAAAATGCTTTGTCTATTTTTAAAGATATTCAAAAGATATCATATTATTTTTAGTGTTTGTGATTTCTCGCTCACAACGGCACCCATCCGAGCCCTCTGTTCTAAACACAACCGTGTTGGGGGAAACGTGTAACTCACACATGAAGCAGACAACTCTGCTGATGTATGTACTATAAATGTAATCTCTATGTTGTAGGGCGGGYTTCCCCAACTGCCCCCCCCCAAGTTTACTGAAAAYAAAGTCAAAAAAATMGTGGAATTTGTATTGTTGGACATAAAAGACTGTAAAAACACCAGGAAATCAGCTCCAAGTGATTTTAATTTAAGAAATCTGTTCCCAAGTATTCCCACGCATAATAGAGAGACACATGAATTATACATATGTAAGCAAGGTTTGAAATGATTATGTTTTAGTCAAACTACTGTATATCTGGTTGGGCTTCTTGCGGTCAATTTGCAGTCTATAAATTTCRGTTCCAGAAAAAATCGMCCCGCGGCTGAATCTAGATCCCTGGTGTAGGGGATAGAGGCAAAGTGACCAAAGCGGAACTCGCTGGCCCTGGATTTACCCACTCACAGAGCCCATCCAGTGACATCATTGTTATGGTAACCTGTGTGCTGGGATTTCAAGGCCTGAGGCACGGCTCTGATTGGCTCAGCCAGCTATTCCATACTGTAAGCACCATATGGCCTTGCATGAGTGGGATACCAGTCATTCCCACCAATGACCCAGGTCTGAGGTCTGGGTTTACATATACAGGAGCGATAGCCTGTGTTTTGTGTTGGGTCTGTGTACGTCTGAGGAATGCGCCCTTAAACAGTACAGATCGACCCTGTCTTGTAAACTCTCACCCTCTATCTAACATTAAGGTGCTTTCCAAGGAGGCCCCACTGTCCCGCTGAACTTTTCCACAGAAAATTGCAGTAATCATTTGACTAGAGAACTCTGTTTTGCCGTTCTTGGTGTGTACAGTTAGTGTACATGGCCCAGGTGGGATGGTGGATTTGGTCATGGAAACAGTGGCTTCTGGCAGATGGCATCCTCTGTCTGCCTCTCGTATTCCATGTGGCTACACGACCCATTATTCTCAGGGCCACCACACCCTTCTCTTCCCTCTACATCGAGATCTACGTCTCAGAAACAATTTTGTGTTCGCTTCGGTAAATGGAAAGAGATATGACAGTAGATAGGGGGGATATCTCTCTTGAAAAGTTGATGTTTTCTTATCTCAAAAAACTTCCTGGAAAGATAAGACACTTCCTGGTTAGATAAGGACCCGCTAGGCACAGACATCAGTTCTTACATTTGGTTGAGTTGTCAACTAAAGTGATTTCAACGTGAAATCAACAAAACATTTCACCATGACATTGTGGGAAAAAAAGACAAAATGCCCTTATGTTGATTACTTTTTACAAATCTAATACATGAGCTGAAATGGAATTGTTTTAAGATGGTCATACCATGGATCATTTAGCTATTTGATTTTGAAATGTAGGACCTTTTATGTATCAAAAATTAATAAATAAAGCATTTTTTCATTAAATATTGAATTTGGCCTTTACTACTATAGCCCATAGCCTATAGCATTGAATAACACATTCATAATGGCAAAAMAAATWKATTTTTTWATGTATTTTTTGAATAATAGTAGTATAATAATAGTAGTATGAATAAGGAGTAAGGTTATGAAGTGTCTGTCCTATATCTAGGAGATGTAAACTCAACAAAAAAAGAAACGTCCTCTCATTGTCAACTGCGTTTATTTTCAGCAAACTTAACATGTGTAAATATTTGTATGAACATAAGAAGATTCAACAACTGAGACATAAACTGAACAAGTACCACAGAAATGTGACTAACAGAAATTGAATAATGTGTCCCTGAACAAAGGGAGGGTCAAAATCAAAAGGAACAGTCAGTATCTGGTGTGGCCACCAGCTGCATTAAGTACTGCAGTGCATCTCCTCCTCATGGACTGCACCAGATTTACCAGTTCTTGCTGTGAGATGTTACCCCACTCTTCCACCAAGGCACCTGCAAGTTCCGGGACATTTCTGGGGGGAATGGCACTAYCCCTCACCCTCCGATCCAACAGGTCCCAGACATGCTCAATGGGATTGAGATCCGGGCTCTTCGCTGGCCATGGCAGAACACTGACATTCCTGTCATGCAGGAAATCACCCACCGAATGAGCAGTATGGCTGGTGGCATTGTCATGCTGGAGGGTCATATCAGGATGAGCCTGCAGGAAGGGTACCACATGAGGGAGGAGGGTGTCCTCCCTGTAACGCACAGCGTTGAGATTGCCTGCAATGACAACAAGCTCAGTCCGATGATGCTGTGACACACCGCCCCAGATCATGACGGACCCTRCACCTCCAAATCGATCCCGCTCCAGAGTACAGACCTCGGGTGTAAAGCTCATTCCTTCGACGATAAACACAAATCCCGTAGGTGACGTTGTTGCCGGTGATGTCTGGTGAGGACCTGCCTTACAACAGGCCTACAAGACCTCAGTCCAGCCCCTCTCAGCCTATTGTGGACAGTCTGAGCACTGATGGAGGGATTGTGCGTTCCTGGTGTAACTCGAGCAGTTGTTGTTGCCATCCTGTAGCTGTCCCACAGGTGTGATGTTCGGATGTATCGATCCTGTGCAGGTGTTGTTACACGTGGTCTGCCACAGCGAGGACGYTCAGCTGTCCGTCCTGTCTCTCTGTAGCGCTGTCTTAGGCGTCTCACAGTACGGACATTGCAATTTATTGCCCTGGCCACATCTGCAGTCCGCATGCTTCCTTGCAGCATGGCTAAGGCKCGTTCACYCAGATGAMCAGGGACCCTTGGCATCTTTCTTTTTGTGTTTTTCAGAGTCCGTAGAAAGGCCTCTTTAGTGTCCTAAGTTTTCATAACTGTGACCTTAATTGCCTACCGTCTGTAAGCTGTTAGTGTCTTAATGACCGTTCCACAGGTGCATGTTCATTAATTGTTTATGGTTCATTGAAAAAGCATGGGAAACAGTGTTTAAACCCTTTACAACGAAGATCTGTGAAGTTATTTGGATTTTTACAAATTATCTTTGATTTAACACATTTTTTGGAGTAGCCACAAAACTACCTCCATACCTCCATTTATTTTTWWAAACCGAAACCGGTTACCTTCAGACGAGTCCCATGAGACTTTTGGCGGTTGTAGAGGAAAACGGAGACCAGCATCTCTAGTTTAAATGGACGGATTCTGACGGGGATTTTTTGTATTGTGTTACTTAGATTGACAGTCAATATACTCTAGATACATAGAAACTATGTGTTTATTTATTTTTTAAATGGTATTATGTGTCTGTCATTGTTACGTGTCCTGTCCTTATAAGTTATTGATGATGCATGCTGTGATAAAACAATTTCCCAAGTTGGGATAAATAAAGTAATACTCTACTGTACAGTAGATACATTGTGGATGTGGATACAAGACATTCATACTAAACTACAAGCTAAGTATAGACACCAAGTAGTAGGCCTAACTCAAAATGTAGCAAAGAGCACAGACTTAGAACTCTTACWGAACAAAATGCTTTCATTCTCTATTACTAAGATCTGTGGAACAACGTTAAAGAAATGAAGTTGTTCAAGTCACGTCATCTCATCATACGCCGATGAAAACCTCGTGCCATTCAAGCTTTTCCTAAATTAATGAAGGATATCATAATTGTACGATCAACACTTTCCCATGGTCGATTTGAACGTCGGCGTATGTGTTGATGTATCTACACGGTATTGTGTCTCTGTCATGAAGGTTATCGAGCTTATTTCCAAAAGAGCTCAGCTGATTATCAGCCGCGGAGAGTGTCTCAGAGATACCACTGGAAAAACATAGAGATGAAAAGAAAAATGTGCCAGTGTCAGCCTTAGCATATGTGCAAAAATMAGTTGAGACTAGTCTTCAATCTGTTGACTCTATGTGTTTTTTGAGATTGGAGATTTGTATTCTTAGACTCGACAATATCACAAGAATTTCTGAAAAAACAAATAAATAGAGGTTTATGTAACTTTTAAACAGCCCTGGGATGTTACACAAAACACGAGCATGATATGTAGGTGTCCATGTACCCTAGTTCTGCCATCCCCATTTTCAAACACACTCCTCCATCTCTGTGTGGGAGAGTCCGTGCTAATGCTAAATCCACAGTTTGGCTTCAAGATAGATCGTTTTTTGGCCACCGTTAGCGTAAATGTAATTCCTGTTAATCTGTTCTGGTGTATTGTCATCACATGTTAAGGTTGAAAACGGACAGTCTTGTAGCTTCAATGAGTCTAACAGAGGTGTATGAGTGTACGTCTTTCGTCGGGTAAGGAGAGGAGGACCAAAGGCGCAGCGTGGTGCGTATCCAAATTTATTAGAATACTTTCAATATGAACAAAAATAAACAGACGAAAAAGCAACGAAGCTACAGTCCCGAACTAGTGAACACAGAAAAAAACAGGAACACACGAACAGGAACAATCACCACAAACCACACGTGAAAACAGGCTACCTTAATATGGTTCCCAATCAGAGACAATGCAAAACACTGCCTCTGATTGGAACCATATCAGGCCAAATTGACAAACCTCAACATAGAACACATAACATAGACTGCCCACCCAACTCACACCCTGACCATACTAACTAAAGACAAAAACAAAGGAAAATAAAGGTCAGAACGTGACAATGAGTTCTCATAAAATGCCAAAATTGGAATAGTTACCACTTATTTTACTGTTTATCAGCAATGGTATTAATATTATATTAGAATATGTAATATGCAAAATTATTCAAGGACATTTTTTATTTGCGTGTACAAATTTCATGATGAACAGGAATGACATTTACGCTAACGGGTAGAGAAAAATAACTTATCTGAAAGCCACGCCTCCAATAAGCCAGGCCTCCAATCTGATAGGCTGCCACCTCTACAATATATTATTAAAACGGTTAAAAATGTAAAGGTTCCGGGTTTGAACCTTTACACAGGGGTTCCTCGAACACCCTTTTCAGAACTCGAAACGCAACACAAGCGGTTCCTCCGTGCACCTTTACTTCGAAGAGTGTAGTTCTGTGAAACGATGGCTAAAGGATGTAAACACAACGCTGACATAAACGACGTGATCTGATTGGCAGGAGAAATGTGACTGTTCAACTCCTTGCTGCTTTTGTTTTGTTGGACCACTGGTATTATTTCCTCATTGGCAGTGCACAGGCAATTGGTGTGAATTATTTCCCTGGTATCTAGTAGCCTACGTGAGGATTGGTTCCGTATGACCCGGTTCATCAAATATGTTGATGAGATTACTTTCAGATCACATGCAGCTTTAAGGCCTAATTCAGCCTCTACATCTCCATCCTGGCTAACTAAGATAGGCCAAATCAACACGAGGCAGGGGGAAAAAACATGTCATTCTGCATGCTTTTCCAAACTGTGAGATTAGGATTATTCTACATTGAGAACGTCTGCCTTCCACAGGCAAAGTGTGACCAGGGAAAAATCCTCCCAGTGATGACGGCATAGATTCAAATGAGATTCTCTTTCACACTGGAAAAGCTCAATGGTCTGACACAGAACCGGGAAAGAACAGAGTATACACCGTCTCTCTACTCGTTTATTTTCATGACTAAAGTGAATATCAGATCATTGTTGTACTCGTGTACAAGTGATAGTTCTAAAATTAATAGGCTTTAGGAATACTCTATAATGTCAGTCTTGGAGGGACTGATTGAAAATTAACATATGCTGTACTATTATCCCATTGGTCAGACCTCACTTTAAAATGTGATTTATCGCTTGGAAACTCTCCAGGTTCAATGAAGGATAAACAAATAAGTCAATTATTCCAGACATGCTTGTACCATTGAGTCAGTGGCAGCTGTGAGATTATCTAATAGTCAATCAATGTGCTGAATGGGAGGCCTGTGGATGTGCTTAACCACAACAGGTGTGGAGCAACATGAAGGGCTTCTGGTCTCAGTCTCTTTCACTCTCTAACACACACACACACGCACACACACGCTCACATACAAACACACACAGTCACACACATACTGTACAGTCACAATGTCGACTCTCTCCTTCACCTTCCCCCTCTCTTTCTCCCTGTCTCCCCCCCTCTCTCTCCATCTCCTTTRCCCCCTTCTCTCTCTCTCCCTAAAACCCTGTCAGTCTCAGAGCACATCTGCTTCCCGTGCCACCACTGCTGAGCAAGCAGTGATTTAACCTCTGCTTCCCTTCGCTAGTGATTACGACAACATGACAAAATTACTCCACTAATCTCTTTGAGTACATTCACTGAAACATCGCAAACAAGGCAGGACAGAGGCCATATACCTGCTTAAGAAGCTTTAATGTGCCAAGATGGATAATTAATGAATCAATGATGTCATGACACACAGTAGTAAATCATGTTTCCGTTCACATTAAATGCTCTCACACAAAGTCTAGTACCTTAGCAGCCTACACTAACATACACTATATGACCAAAAGTATGTAGATACCTGGTCGTCGAACATCTCATTCCAAAATCATGGGCATTAATATGGAGTTGGATCCCCCCTTTGCTGCTATAACAGCCTTCCCCTTCACTGGAACTAAGGGGCTTAGCCCGAACGATGAATAAGAGCCCCAGACCATTATTCCTCCTCCACCAAACTTTACCGTTGGCACTATGCATTCAGGCAGGTAGCGTTCTCCTGTCATCTGCCAAACCCAGATTAGTCTGTCTGACTGCCAGATGGTGAAGCGTGAGTCATCACTCCAGAGAACGTGTTTCCACTGCTCCAGAGTTCAATGGCGGCGAGGTTTACACCACTCCAGCCGACGCCTGGCATTGTGCATGGTGATCTTAGGCTTTTGTGTGGCTGCTCGGCCATGGAAACCTGTTTCATGAAGCTCCCGACGAACAGTTATGGTGCTGACGTTGCTTCCAGAGGCAGTTTGTAACTCAGTAGTGAGTGGTGCAACCAAGGAAAGACAATTTTGCACTTGGCGGTTCTGTTCTGTGAGCTTGTGTGGCCTACCACTTTTCGGCTGAGCCGTTGTTGCTTTTAGACGGTTCCACTTCACAATAACAGCACTTACAGTTGACCGGGGAAGCTCTAGCAGGGCAGAATATGAAAGTCACTGAGCTCTTCTGTAAAGCCATTCTATTGCGAATGTTTGTCAGCCTCCAGTATTTATGCTGCAGTCGTTTATGTGTCGGGGGGCTAGAGTCAGTTTGTTATATATGGAGTACTTCTCCTGTCTTATCCGGTGTCCTGTGTGAATTTAAGTATGCTCTCTCTAATTCTCTCTTTCTTTCTCTCTCTCGGAGGATCTGAGCCCTAGGACCATGCCTCAGGACTACATGGCATGATGACTCCTTGCTGTCCCCAGTCCACCTGGCCGTGCTGCTGCTCCAGTTTCAACTGTTCTGCCTGCGGCTATGGAACCCTGACCTGTTCACCAGACGTGCTACCTGTCCCAGACCTGCTGTTTTCAACTCTCTAGAGACCGCAGGAGCGGTAGAGATACTCTTAATGATCGGCTATGAAAAGCCAACTGACATTTACTCCTGAGGTGCTGACTTGCTGCACCCTCGACAACTACTGTGATTATTATTATTTGACCATGCTGGTCATTTATGAACATTTGAACATCTTGGCCATGTTCTGTTATAATCTACACAGCCAGAAGAGGAGTGGCCACCCCTCATAGCCTGGTTCCTCTCTAGGTTTCTTCCTAGGTTTTGGCCTTTCTAGGGAGTTTTTCCTAGCCACCGTGCTTCTACACCTGCATTGCTTGCTGTTTGGTGTTTTAGGCTAGGTTTCTGTACAGCACTTTGAGATATCAGCTGATGTAKGAAGGGCTATATAAATACATTTGATTTGATTTGATATAGAGATTGCATGGCGGTGTGCTCAAATTTTATACACCTGTCAGCAACGGTGTGGCTGAAATAGCCGAACACACTAATTTGAAAGGGTTTCCWCATACCTTTGAATATTCAGCGCATTTGTAAAGTATTCAGTGCATTTGGAAATTTCTAAAAACCTGTTTTCGCTTTGTCATTATGGGATATTGTATGAGGACTTTTTATTTTATAAAAAGTCATTAAAACAAATTTTTCAACCACTCCACAAATGTCTTGTTAACTAACTATAGTTTTGGCAAGTTGGTTAGGACATCTACTTTGTGTATGACACAAGTCATTTTTCCAACAATTGTTCACAGACAGATTATTTCACTTATAATTCACTGTATCACAATTCTAGTGGGTCAGAATTTTACATACACTAAGTTGATTGTGCCTTTAAACAGCTTGGAATATTCCAGAAAATTATGCCATGGCTTCTGATAGGCTAATTGATATCATTTGAGTCAATTGGAGGTGTACCTGTGGATGTATTTCAAGGCCTACCTTCAAACTCAGTGCCTRWTTGCTTGACATCATGGGAAAATCAAAAGAAATCAGCCAAGACCTCAGAAAAAAAACTGTAGACCTCCTCCACAAGTCTGGTTCATCCTTGGGAGCAATTTCCAAATGCCTGAAGGTACCACATTCATCTGTACAAACAAAAGTAAACAWGTATAAACACCATTGGACCACGCAGCCATCATACCGCTCAGGAAGGAGACGCGTTCTGTCTCCTACAGATTACATTTACATTTAAGTCATTTAGCAGACGCTCTTATCCAGAGCGACTTACAAATTGGAAAGTTCATACATATTCATCCTGGTCCCCCCGTGGGGAATGAACCCACAACCCTGGCGTTGCAAGCGTCATGCTCTACCAACTGAGCCACACGGGAACGTACTTTGGTGCGAAAAGTGCAAATCAATCCCAGAACAACAGCAAAGGACCTTGTAAAGATGCTGGAGGAAACAGGTACAAAAGTATCTATATCCACAGTAAAACGAGTCCTATATCGACATAACCTGAAAGGCCGCTCAGCAAGGAAGAAGCCACTGATCCAAAACCGCCATAAAAAAGCCAGACTACTGTTTGCAACTGCACATGGGGACAAAGATCATACTTTTTGGAGAAATGTCCTCTGGTCTGATAAAACAAAAGTAGAACTGTTTGGCCATAATGACCATCGTTATGTTTGGAGAAAAAAGGGGGAGGCTTGCAAGCCGAAGAACACCATCCCAAACGTGAAGGGCGGGGGTGGCAGCATCATATTGTGAGGGTGCTTTGCTGCAAGAGGGGCTGGTGCACTTCACAAAATAGATGGCCTCATGAGGTAGGAAATTTATGTGGATATATTGAAGCAACATCTCAAGACATCAGTCAGGAAGTTAATGCTTGGTCGCAAATGGGTCTTCCAGATGAACAATGACCCCAAGCATACTTCCAAAGTTGTGGCAAAATGGCTTAAGGACAACAAAGTCAAGGTATTGGAGTGGCCATCACAAAGCCCTGACCTCAATCCCATAGAAAATGTGTGGGCATAACTGAAAAAGCGTGTGTGAGCAAGGAGGCCTACAAACCTGACTCYGTTACACCAGCTCTGTCGGGAGGAATGGGTCAAATTTCACCCAACTTATTGTGGGAAGCTTGTGGAAGGCTACCCGAAACATTTGACCCAAGTTAAACAATTTAAAGGCAATGCTACCAAATACTAATTGGGTGTATGTAAACTTCTGACCCACTGGGAATGCGATGAAATAAATAAAAGCTGAAATAAATCATTCTCTCTACMYTTATWKTGACATTTCACATTCTTAAAATGCAGTGGTGATCCTAACTGAACTAAGACAGGGAAATTTTACTAGGATTAAATGGCAGGAATTGTSAAACTGAGTTTAAATGTATTTGGCTAAGGTGTATGTAAACTTCCGACTTCKACTATATGGTATACATAATGTTTTGGAGAATTCCAAAGTAATTGTGAAAGCAGGAGGCAATGGATTGAAGGGGAATTATGCGATACCACAGATGAGCTCTGCCTCTGAGGATGAAGTGGTATATGATTTTTATAATCGAGGCATACTTTTTAGACAACAGATGTTAGGGAATTTCCAAATAGGAAGTGTTGTAGTATCTACCAATTAACACTGTATGTGTTGCTATAGGGAGATTCTAGCACCTCAAACTTGTGGACAGATCTATAACTTATTTTGAACTTTGCTTCCTGATCAGGGCAGGGTACTTCCCATTATCCCCTGCCAGGGTTTTATTTTATTTATTTATTTCACCTTTATTTAACCAGCAAGGCAAGATGAGAACACGTTCTCATTTACAATTGCGACCTGGCCAAGATAAAGCAAAGCAGTTCGACACATACAACAACACAGAGTTACACATGGAGTAAAACAAACATACAGTCAATAATACAGTAGAAAAATAAGTCTATATACAATGTGAGCAAGTGAGGTGAGATAAGGGAGGTAAAGGCAAAAAAAGGCTGTGGTGGCGAAGTAAATACAATATAGCAAGTAAAACACTGGAATGGTTGATTTGCAGTGGAAGAATGTGCAAAGTAGAGATAGAAATAATGGGGTGCAAAGGAGCAAAATAAATAAATAAATACAGTAGGGAAAGAGGTAGTTGTTTGGGCTAAATTATAGATGGGCTATGTACAGGTGCAGTAATCTATGAGCTGCTCTGACAGCTGGTGCTTAAAGCTAGTGAGGGAGATAAGTGTTTCCAGTTTCAGAGATTTTTGTAGTTCGTTCCAGTCATTGGCAGCAGAATGAAGGAGAGGCGGCCAAAGGAATAATTGGTTTTGGGGGTGACCAGAGAGATATACCTGCTGGAGCGCGTGCTACAGGTGGGTGCTGCTATGGTGACCAGCGAGCTGAGATAAGGGGGGACTTTACCTAGCAGGGTCTTGTAGATGACCTGGAGCCAGTGGGTTTGGCGACGAGTATGAAGCGAGGGCCAACCAACGAGAGTGTACAGGTCGCAGTGGTGGGTAGTATATGAGGCTTTGGTGACAAAACGGATGGCACTGTGATAGACTGCATCCAATTTATTGAGTAGGGTATTGGAGGCTATTTTGTAAATGACATCACCGAAGTCGAGGATTGGTAGGATGGTCAGTTTTACAAGGGTATGTTTGGCAGCATGAGTGAAGGATGCTTTGTTGCGGAATAGGAAGCCAATTCTAGATTTAACTTTGGATTGGAGATGTTTGATGTTAGTCTGGAAGGAGAGTTTACAGTCTAACCAGACACCTAGGTATTTGTAGTTGTCCACATATTCTAAGTCAGAGCCGTCCAGAGTAGTGATGTTGGACAGGCGGGCAGGTGCAGGCAGCGATCGGTTGAAGAGCATGCATTTAGTTTTACTTGTATTTAAGAGCAATTGGAGGCCACGGTAGGAAAGTTGTATGGCATTGAAGCTCGCCTGGAGGGTTGTTAACACAGTGTCCAAAGAAGGGCCAGAAGTATACAGAATGGTGTCGTCTGCGTAGAGGTGGATCAGAGACTCACCAGCAGCAAGAGCGACATCATTGATGTATACAGAGGTTGGGGAGTAACTGATTACATGTATTCTGATTCCAAACATTTTTGACTGTAATCAGTTGTTACCAGCAGAAATATTGTAATCAGATTACAGATACTTCTAAAATGTGCTCATTACTTTTTGGATTACTTTTAAATTAAAAAAGGATGTTTGTGGAAATAACATACAATGTGTGTCAGACCACAAGTCAGAAACCATTATGACACCAAATGCGTTTGATGGATCCGTTTTTTTAAATTTTAAATCCTCTTCAGGGGAAAGTAATCAGATTACATTACTGAGTTTATGTAATCCAAAAGTTACATTAATGATTACATTTTTGGACAGGTGATTAGTAATGAATTACATTTAGAAAGTAACCTACTGTCCCCGGCAGTGTTACGTTGCCGTGGAAGCTATCTCAATCAGCCCTATATCACTTCGGATGTGCCTCAGCGCTAAACCTCATTGGCCGGTCGATTGAAGCTGCAATGTCTGCACCATCAGCCCGGAGTGTCAGACGTCTCTGCTTGTTATCTTGCACGTAAGGCCAGTTTGGATCCATGYCCTCTGACTGGCCTAGATATGGGTGGGTGGCTATTAGACATCACAGGTGTTTCCTGCAGGTATGCAGCCTGCCAGGTTGTCATGCTAGGAAAACCATCACACACGAGAATATTATTGTTAGGCAAGTCGGGTCTGTTACTTTCAAAAGAAGACAATGGCAGATGAGGATTTTTTTTTCTCTTGACATTGGGGACATTTAAAGAAAATAATGTTGTTTCATTTAGTTATGTTACATCCTTTTCAGTGTTGTACTTATGAAATTGGAACTGGACGAGAGACAACCCATGCCTGGCGTTCTCCATTTTAAAACCCCATAGTGAGCTCGGATACTCTGCTGTCATTTTCTGTTGCACCTCATTTTCCTCAGCTTAGCTCAGGGCTACGGATATCATAGGCTTAGCCTCGTTTCATAACTGCTTCTTCTGAAAAAGAGGAATTGCATTGCCTGAGAATCATGGCTGCTTTGGCCTGGATCAGAGGTGTGATGAATGTATAAATCTCCCTGGTGCACCAGACCAGGGTTTGGAAGAGCTGAGGCTTGTGGGGGGCTAGCCTCAGGCTAATCATCAGTCCTTAGTAATGAAACCTCTCGAGGTAGGGATATTTCGATGACAAGGTGACCCGTGAACAGGTAAAAACTTATATTTTTTGCAAATAATTAGCATCATGTTAAGTATTCAATATGCTCTCTTGGGAGACGTGAGTWTGTGTGTGTGCTAATGTGAACATATCCACAGTAAAAAGTTACCCCCACATCACCCTCCCCAAACGTCCAACAGGACCCGAGGACGTAGCGATACGAGCTCTCATTTCCTCTTTTCAAACGAGACACAGCAGCTTCTGGATATGAGAAAAACTCAACAAGATATTACTGCGTTTACCCAAGAAACACTGAAACTTTCGTTCTGAGAATGACACACCAGCTTAACATCCTTTAAAGAAAACCTTCTTAGTATGGATGTTAGTCATCAAGTAAAATAGGCCTTAATTGGCACACAACGGACATGTTCCAGCTCTATGTCGTCTCATCTTCCTCTTCTCTCCGAGTGAGTGACTGGGAAGGGAAGTGGCTGTGTTGTGGTTTCAGAGATCTGGCCCTGCCACCCGTCCTTCTCTCCATCAGACGCCCTGCATGGCCACAACAGACAGGAAGCCAGGCATCAGAGTGGACAGAGAGCGGATATCTCACCACACCTACAGCCTTGGGCCTTGTGCTGCACAAGACAACATGACACAGACAGGGAGCCAGATAGTGGCTGACTCTGCACTGGACTTGATATTCTTCATTATAAATGTTGAGCGTTGACTGAAAGTTGCCTAAGCTTTGGCACGGCAGTAGACCTGAATAACAATAAGACAGTAATAACACAAGAATGCATAGCACGTTTGAAAGTAAAAAATATACAATATATTTGTTGTATAAACTTGTACATAAATGTCTTGTACATTTAGTCTTACATACACTGTACATACTGTAATCGGTCAATTTCACATCCTTCATGATTCAGAGAAAAGGTCACCCGTTACCAAGCGAATCTTATGTACATCTTTTACAAACCCATACCAAATAAACACAGCCCTTTGATGTGTTTCAGATGACGTAACAAGATACAGATGTGTTGTATAAAAATCCCTGAAAATGTCTCTCCGTGAGGTAAGAAGAAAATTGGCATCGTTATCACGCGTTTCCTTTCATTCCCTCGCTCTCATTCGCTAAAACATTCAACTTCGATTACTGGCAAACACAGAACAGATCAAAACACACCGTGTTTCCTTTAACATGGTTCCGCCACAGGAAGAGTAGCTGCAGGCTGAAGATTGTGTCTATACATGACTTTTACATGACTTAATAAACAAGGTAAAAATGTCCATTATGGATCATAACTATGATATACAAGTCATTAATGTCAAGCATGGCAAATGACAAACCAATACTATACCCAGGTCCTTGGTTAAAGACAGTTAAGTGTTAACTTAGACGGTATTATAAAGGCCACAGGAACAACAGGCATAAGAGGTACAGTATACAGAAGTTAAACTTGATTACATGCAAAACAATGCAATGTTGTTATAATTACCACAATTTACAAGAGCTTTGCAAAAAAAAGAAAAAAAGAATGTGTTTCATCTTTAATATTTTGCAGAGGGTGACCCTCTCAATTCAACAAAGGTAAAACGGTAACATTCGGACATAATGTATGGCATTCTTACATTATGGAATAGAAAACACAAAGATTTACTCGGAAGATGACAGCAAAGTAGAGAGCATAACATAACATTAGCTGACAAGTGCTTTCAATGGTCACTCCCTTCTYATGTTAACCGCAAATGACGACGTCTAGAACAGTCATCGATAGGAATGTTACAAAGTCATTCAAGGACAACTTAAAGTAGCCCCGGCCCCCCTCAGCAAGAGTACCATTCAAAACATCTCCTTTTGGTCCCAGAAAACAATGATTCACATTCTGCTTGGCCAACCCTCTCCCTTCAGAACAAGGCATTAGCCACAGTTGTTCTAAAAACAACTGACACATCCACTTTCCAGCGGGTGAACATGAAATAACAGTCATCCCATCGAGTTACCTCATAATAATTACATTTCTTGCAATAACCATTGCATACCATCATTCACTATTATACACACTAAGCCTTTTGGATTACTTGAGTAAAACATTAAAGGGATACTTCTGAATTTTGGGACTTCCCCGGAGTCAGATGAACTCGTCCATACCATTTGTATGTCTCCGCGTATGGTTTGAAGGAAGTTGCTAACTAGCGTTAGCGCAATTACTGAAAGTCTATGGTAACTGTTAGCGTTGGCTCACAATTTCCTCRAACTTCCCTCGTACTTGACACAGAGACATAAAAATGGTATCCACACATTCATCTGACTCTGGGGAATTAGATAAAGGGCCTCGTTGCCAAAATCCTGAAGTATCCCTTTAAGGCATCAGACAGATCATGTACTGTTTTAGGCATAATGGCGGGCACCGTGTTCTATGAAAGTCCATACTGAAATCACTTGCTTGACAGGTGAGTCTTCTCAGTGCCAGGTGTATTTTCTTATTCATTGACAGGCTACAAAATACCCTGGCGACACTGATGAAACAACATGGCCCCCAAACCCGTCTTCTCCGCTCCCTCACGTTGACTCCAGCGTGTCCAGCTGGAACACATTGTGATTGGTCGGCGTGGTGAAGTAGAGCTGCTCATTGGACGAGGAGCGGTTGTCACATGGGCTGTTCAGCCCCAGTGTCCTCTCGAAGTCCAGCAGCTGGCCCATGAAGTTGAAGTTGGGGGAGATGTTGGACTTCTTCCTCTTGACAAAGTCGTAGGCGTCGTTGAGTGACAGGTTGAGCCTCTGCATCAGGTAGGCCACGGTCACGGTGACAGAGCGGCTGATGCCAGCCAGACAGTGTACCAGGACGCCACACTGCTTGGACCGAGCCTCATCTACAGGTACAAGTGAGGAAGAAGGTCAGTACGGGTCAAATAGCACTGGCTGGATGATCAGAACACATAGCCCTAAGACTCTCAGGGTGTGGGGCCCAACCCAGAAGAGGTAACATGGCCCAACCCAGAAGAGGTAACATGGCCCAACCCAGAAGAGGTAACATGGCCCAACCCAGAAGAGGTAACTATGGCCAACCCAGAAAGGTAACATGGCCCAACCCAGAAGAGGTAACATGGCCAACCAGAAGAGGTAACATGGCCAACCCAGAAGAGGTAACATGGCCCAACCCAGAAGAGGTAACATGGCCCAACCCAGAAGAGGTAACATGGCCCAACCCAGAAGAGGTACATGGCCCAACCGGAAGAGGGTAACATGGCCAACCCAGAATGAGGTAACATGGCCCAACCCAGAAGAGGTAACATGGCCCAACCCAGAAGAGGTAACATGGCCCAACCCAGAAGAGGTAACATGCAAGCCTACTTCGTATTGTTTGCTCACAAGGATCAAGGGAGACAGTAAGTAGACCTTTATCTTTGTTGAATGACACGCCTCCATTCATCAAAAATAATATTATGTATAGTGAGCTAATCGCAGCCATTCCATAACCCTCTATCATGGAGTCACATTAAAACACCATTCTTAGATTCATGTTGCTGTTGAAAGGTGTAATACTACGTACACAATTCAAGCTAACTTTATGTGACACCCCAGAGCATGACCCAAGGCTGTGTGTCACTGAATGTTTTCACATCCTCTGCTTTATTATGACAGTGCTTACATGCAGACTATGGATGCCCGGAGCTGTCAGTCCTCAACTTAGCTAGCTAGTCTTCATCATGTGCTGCTGTGCGCCTTTGACGCTGAGGTTGATTATTTCGGCAGTAAACATCCACTTCAATCTACACAAGAACAGGCCACATATCCTCTTTCGAGCCGAGAGAAGTAAGCAAACAAGTATGGTGAAACGCCCTGCACTAAACCCTAACCCACAACCAGGATGTGTCAGTGTCAAGAGTCAGACTCATGACCTGATAACCAAACACAGGCAGCCACAGAGAGTGGAAGCCATGTTTCCTTCGTCTACCTCTAACCCCACCGACAAACTATCACACAACAAGCCCTGAAACACCATCAGCACAAGAAGGTTCCAGGTGCTGCTGTGGGTTTCAGTACGTTTAAAATAACAGACATACGACACTAGCAACGATCCAGGAAGTTCCTCTGGGTCAGTGCTCAGTAGCAAGGGACTTCATTCCAGCTCTCTTTTTGAGAGGTTATGTTGAATTGGGACATCGATAACCGGAATTGAAAATCTAAGTAAAAGCCCTAGGTTCATCACACAAGGGGGGTTTCAGTGATGAGCAATGCCATTGGGTATATACCAGGAACCGAGAGATAATAATGATTCATATCCTAATCAAAATATGACTAAAGTAAAACAAGAACATTAGGTGGCTAGGAACCAACTTCCTCTTTCTCACGGTAATAAACAGAAGTGTATGATATTTACGTCATTTAGCAGACACTCTTATCCGGAACGAAAAAAATGCACACATTTTCATACTGGTCCCTTGCGGGAATTGAACGCATAACAATGGTGTTGCGCGCGCCATGCTCTACCAACTGAGCTACACGGGACATCATATACTAGGTGTGCCTGTGTATCATTTCCTATAGGCCTCGTTCATCAAATATATTAACTCTTGGAACACAATGTGATCGATCATGTTCTCTCCCACCTAGTCGGCTACTCACCAATGAAGGATATGGCCTCTGGAAAGAACTGGGACAGGTTCTGACTCCAGTGGTCGGAGATGGGGATCTGCTTGTACTTGAAGAGGCCGTCATGTTCAAACATGTTGGGGAGGTTGGGCGTGACGTTCAGGATGTACTTGATGTTGTACTGGCCCAGCACGTCCAGGTTGGTGGAGTCTTTGGCACAGCCCAGGTAAAGGAAGGGGAGGATCTGGACGGGGAAGGCAGGTTGGTTGTTGGGAAGGGGGCTCTCCTCGGACTCGGTTGCGCTGCTCGGCTCGCGGTCCGATTCACCATCTGAGAGGTCGGAACTGATCCGGAGACTTCCGAAGCCTAGGACGGACAGCGGTGGAGAGGAGCTGGGACAGCAGCTGTCCAGGAGGGTCTCACAGTGCTCTGAGTACTCGGTCTGAAACTTCACAAATCCCCCTAAGATCCAAGGAGTTATAATGTTTTTTGTTCATTGTGTTATCCTATGTATCTCAGCCAAGCAATATTATTTTCTACTATTCAAAATGTAACAACTGCACAGAGATTGGAAATAAATATGATTTATTTGAGTTGATATAATAGGTGATATGTGGTCTAATGAAGTAATAGGCTATAATATAATATGTATACTATTATAACTAAGAACTGCATTGGCAATAGTTCTCTCCTTCACAGCAGACCATTCATGAAATGCATGCCCTTTTCCTGTAGTAGCAAAACACGGCGCAGCCATTTTGGAATTTTAATTGACACTCTCAGTCACACTACTTCTCAAAGTTTCAGAGATAATGATGTACATTCAAAACTAAGGTGTATTATAAATACTATCTATATAATTAAGAAGTATTCATTTGAGTTGTTTGTCTTAATATTTACGAGAAAAACATTTATTTGTACCCTATTTTACATACAGTGCCAGGAAAGTTAGACTACTATAGGCTACATTTCCCCAAACAACTTGAAAAACATTTAACTTGCCTTCCAGGTAATATGCTTTACAGCCGTCGTCCCAGAGTTTCTGAAGAAGTAGTCCCAGAACCGAACCAGTGGCCCCATCCTGCCAGTCCACAGTGCACTCATCGTACAGAATCACCGTATCCGTATTACAACGTCTAACGAATTTCTCCTTGTCTTCGTGGTTTGGGATGATAGTTCGGATGGGTATGTTGCCTTTCTTGAACCGTCGCAGCATCAACCCTGGTATGGCCAAATTGATGGCCGTTTCTATGTGGGATGATTCATAAAGTTCGTGCGATCGGCAGTCCAACAAAAGGAGCGAACCTCCCCCGGATTCCAACTCTACTTGCAGCCATTCTACGCTTTTACTTGGCGTCACATTAGTCATATCGAACGAAATATCATGTTACATGCATGCAAGTAATACACAAATGTCGCTACATTGTACACCGAGTGACGAATAACTTCGCAGGGAAAACACTGTGACGTGTTAACCTCAAACCAACATCAAATCTCAAATGTTGCGTTAATGACATACTTCTAATGTATCACTTTCTTTAGAGCGGGAGCGTTGATTTTCCCTACTCCAATGTCCATCTGACCTTGTAGGTTACTCACCGCTTATCCACTCGCCCAGGTAAGCAAATACTAGTAATTTTTGTTCCTATGAAATAATAACACCAGACATTAATACACTATCAACTTTCCACACGGACAATCGCACTAGTTGGAACACGTTCTCCTTTTGCCATTCCGATGCAGAGGAAATGTAGTTGACAGTGGAGAAACTCGAGAGGGAGGCGCTTCAATTTAAAGACATAGAAGGAGATTGCTAAATTTGTTTCAGGAGCCCTCCTATAGGCTATTACTGTGTAATCAATAACCTACTGGGTWGTGTCTTATGATGTCGACCGATTTTCGAATTATGAAATGAGGCCTACAGAAAATACATTATTCAATTGCATCATTACAACAGGTCTATTCACTCGTTTATGATGCTAAAAAAAGTAAGCTATACTTCATAATTAATTGCAGCCTACTACCTGCTCTTTTCTCTTTTGTCTTTCGTGTCTTTTTTGGTTCTATTCTTGGTCAATGTGAGGTCATATGAATGTAAAAATGTGCATATGAACTTAACACAGTTCCACAGTTTAGCCTTAATGATCGTTTTACTGGATGCTTGCCAAAACACAATATTTGAGATTATATCCTGTTATATCATTGAACCTTATCCTCTCCATGCTCATGTCATGCTGGTTTTGAACAGGGCTTGGTTGATTTGGGATTCTGTTGGTGGGGGAACAGTCCCCTAAATTGTCGGCTTTCCTCTGATCATTTTGTATAGAATTCCACGCAATTGCTACTGTGTTGTATGCTGTCTGCAGATTTTCCTTCCTCTCCCTCTCACTCTACCCCTACCTACTGATTTGATCCTCGGTCACTGTCGGATCCATTATCTGTGATCAGAGCCATCGTGTCGTTTCTTTACAACACCAATGCTACATTCATATAATGCTTAAGCCCTGATTATCTTAGCCCCGAACCTTTTCAGAAACACTGACCTACATGTACAGTACCAGTCAAAAGTTTGTACACACCTACTCATTCCAGGGTTTTTCTTTATTTTTTTTACTATTTTCTACATTGTAGAACAATAGTGAAAACATCAAAACTATGAAATAACACATGGAATCATGTAGTAACCAAAAAAAGCGTTAAACGAATTCACATATATTTTAGATTTTAGATTCTTCAAAGTAGCCACACTTTGCCTTGATGACAGCTTTGCACACTCTTGGCATTCTCTCAACCAGCTTCATGAAGTAGTCACCTGGAATACATTTCAATTAACAGGTGTGCCTTGTTAAAAGTTCATTTGTGGAATGTCTTTCCTTTTTAATGCATTTGAGACAATCAGTTGTGTTGTGACAAGGTACAGTAGGGGTGGTATACAGAAGATAGCACTATTTGGTAAAAGACCAAGTCTATATTATGACAAGGACAGCTCAAATAAGCCACGAGAAACGACAGTCCATCATTTCTTTAAGACATGAAGGTCAGTCAATTCGGGAAAATGTCAAGAACTTTGAACGTTTCTTCAAGTGCAGTCGCAAAAACCATCAAGCGCTATGATTAAACTGGCTCTCATGAGGACCGCCACAGGAAAGGAAGACCCAGAGTTTCCTCTGCTGCAGAGGATAAGTTGATTAGAGTTACCAGCCTCAGAAATTGCAGCCCAAATGAATACTTCACAGAGTTCAAGTAACAGACACATCGCAACATCAACTGTTCAGAGGAGACTGCGTGAATCAGGCCTTCATGGTCGAATTGCTGCAAAGAAACCACTACTAATGGACACCAATAAGAAGAAGAGATGTGCTGGGGCCAAGAAACACGAGCAATGGACATTAGATAGGTGTAAATCTGTCCTAAGGTCTGATGAGTCCAAATTTTTTACTTTTGGTTCCAACCGCCGTGGCTTTGTGAGACGAAGGGTAGGTGAACAGATGATGTGTGGTTCTCCGCATGTGTGGTTCTCACCGTGAATCATGGTGGAGGAGGGGGGTTGGTGTGGGGGTGCTTTGCTGGTGACACTGTCTGTGATTTATTTAGAATTCAAGGCACACTTAACCAGCATGGCTACCACAGCATTCTGCAGCGATATGCAATCCCATCTGGTTTGCTCTTAGTGGGACTATAATTTGTTTTCAGCATGGTAATGACCCAAAACACACGTCCAGGCTGTGTAAAGGATTTTTGACCAAGAAGGAGAGTGATGGAGTGCRGCATCAGATGACTTGAACTCCACAATCACCCGACCTCAACCAAGTTGAGATGGTTTGGGATGAGTTGTGAAGAGTGAAGAAAAAGTAGCCAACACGTGCTCAGCATATGTGGGAACTCCTCCAAGAGTTGGAAAGCACTCCAGGTGAAGCTGGTTGAGAGAATGCCAAGAGTGTGCAAAGCTGTTATCAAGGCAAAGGGAGGCTATTTTGAAGAATCTAAAATCTAAAATATATTTTTATTTGTTTAACACTTTTTTGGTTACTACATGATTCCAAATGTGTTATTTCATAGTTTTGATGTCCTAACTATTCTACAATGTAGAGAATGAGTAGGTGTGTCCAAACTTTTGACTGGTACTGTATGTCTTGCCAGAAGAGATATTTTGCTCTCTTTCTTTCAGAAAAAGAAGCACGTGATTTTGTGTTTTGTTATCATCACATTGTGGACTACAAAGACGATGATTGCAGTGGCAAGAATCCGCAGGACCACCCTCAGTGTCTGTTTTTGTGTGTGAGAGAAAGAGAATGTGTGTGTGTGCTAAAGAGAGAGAGGGAAAGAGTGTGTTTGTGTGAGTGCAATGGGAAGCCAGCCATTCAGCTCATCTGTCTGTGCACGTGAGTGGGGGAGACACAGATGTGCAGCGCTCGCAGGATTAACGCAAAATGGAGGGGAGCAGAGCTGAACCTGCGCTCTCTCTCTCTCTCTCTCTCTCTCTCTCTCTCTCTCTCTCTCTCTCTCTCTCTCTCTCTCACACACACACACACGTGTTGTCTTCTCACCCACATGCATGCACCCAGTTTTCTCACCAGAGAGTGTGCAGTGCAGAGGCATGGGTCCTGCCTCTGTTCTGCCCTGATAAGGAACTGCAGGGTGTGCATTTAATCTGTGATGAATGATGTAGGTGTAAGACAATTTGGTCAAATGCAGAACGTAGTGTACAGAACATTCTGCCAAGTGCACTAAGAGCCAGGAAAGTTTACTCTCTGAATGACATTCTGGAGTGGGAAATTAGAGACTGAGATTGGGTTCGTGTTTTGGGATGGAGTCAAACATTTACTTGATTCAACAGCTTTGATTCAGCCTCTTTTGAACCCATAACATGAAAATCACATGGTTATTACTAGGTAAATGCCATACATAGTGTCATACATATTTCAAAGTAAATTAAAGTAAGCATATTTTACATGCATATCATAATGAAATGCACTCTGAATATTGCTGTGTATTAAAACCAGATGACTGCTGTCCTGTAGCCGATTGCATACACAAAACAATAACATATTAAATAATACAATCATAACTCAAAATGATTTAAAAAAAGGATATAAACACAGTCTCTCACTGCTGCAGTGGCATGAGAATCTCATTATGATCAACAATGCCTGGCTTTGCATGAAGTGGTGCTGGTCGCTTGACTAGTGCACTCAGAGAAGCATTCCAATTACATAATACTCTCAGAATGTGAGCTCATGGTAATTCACTCTCTCTCTCTCTCTCTCTCTCTCTCTCTCTCTCTCTCTCTCTCTCTCTCTCTCTCTCTCTTCTCTCCAAGCTCTTCTCTGTTCTGCTCCTCTGTCCGCTCTTGTATCCTCCTATGTGTCTCTGTCTCTGTCTTGTCGCCTCTCTCTCTCTCTCTCTCTCTCTTCTTCTGTCTCTGTCTCTGTCTCTCATCCTCCTCTCTCTCTTCTCTCTCCTCTCTGTCTGTCTCTCTCTCTCTCTCTCCGCTCTCTCTCTCTCTCTCTCTCTCTCTCTCCTCTTCATCTCTCTCTTCTTCTCTAGAACAGCAGGCACATATCTTTGAGATTGCAGGATCCTGGCTTTGCACGTCGAGAGCGTTGCTTTGAACCCTCTCACTCACCCCATTATGTACACGCTCTTGTCATGTGCAGATGTTAAGTGTGTAGCAGACGAGGCTGGTGGGAGGAGCTATATTAGGACAGGCTCATTGTAATGGCGTGGTCGATGCGGTTGATGTGTTTGATACCGTTCCATGAATTCCATTCCAGCCATTCCAACGAGCCCTTTCTCCTATAGCTCCTCCCACCAGCCTCTTCTGGCATATAGGTAACCCTCGTAAATAATAGAGCGACGGCTTTAACCATGGCACTTTTTTCACGTTGTTAAGACGGCTTCAACCCTACACTAGAAAATGTAGACAGACGAAATTAGATTATTTCTTTCGTATTTATATCCTGACAAATTAACGTTAACATTAAAATGGTTTATATGGCATGTCTTCAATACATTGATTAACCCTTGGACCAAGGAGATGGTGCGTGTTGCATTATTCCCGTCTAGTGTCACATTGCAATTGCTGCACTCACGGTAAATGAGGCAACCCAACTCCTTGAAATAAGGTGCACTGGTGCGCCCTCTGGTGGAACGAAGAAAGGCATGTTGAATATACTGATCAGCTCCACTATGCGGTGTGAATATGCTACGATCACGATGATATTCACAAACTTTGATAGTATGTCAAATGGAACCCCAAGTAGTGACCCGAGTTATAAACTGTCTCATGACCAAGTGGCCTTATGCATATGAAGTGTAAAAGTACTAAGGAACAAATGGAAATTGCATGTTGAGCTCAAGCTTATGCCAAGGTCGCACGGAAGAATTGGCTGTGCAAGAGCCCTCCAAGAAGGCCAATGATAGTATTTGACACTTACCGCCAACTCCACCCCAAAAAATGAATTGCCTCTTTGAGGACATTACAGTTTTCTGAATCGGTGAAGCACTAATGTGTAATATGCTGGAGTGTTGACTCCCCATTTGAAGCCGACTAAACCGAGATTAGTTGGAGTCAAAACAGTGAATGAGTGCAGTCAATTCAAGAGGTGACTTGTTCTGCTCCGCCTGAGAGTCTTTCGCTAATGTCAAAGGAGCAATTATCGAAGGCCCAGAGTGAAAACGGTAGTGTGTGAAAGGGGCACAATGCTACATTCTTCAACATGTTGAGACACAGTTAAGAGGGGGATTTTACTATGATTTAGGTGTCGGCTCAAGGGTGCTGTTAGAGGAATAGGCCCCGAGGTTAACATCGACGGAAGCGAAAAGGACTGACATATTGACATAGAAATGCATTTTGTAACTTCTGAAAAACATTGAATTGCGTGTAAGTTCTATTCCTTTGGACCAACTGTATCCATGTTCTCCGTGTCAGAAAAAACATAAAATGGGTAGAGAAAAGAGTTATACAAAGTGTGTYCGCTCACAGTGGTTGCAGATTTGCCGAATCCCTCCGGCGAGGTGTGGCAGAGCAGAGGTTATATTTAATGTTTGTCAAAGCTGATATTTGGTTGAGATAATGTTAAAGAATATCATTTCCAGTTGCTCCAAACACAACATAATAGCAAAAGCATACCTTTCCCCAACCATTTACCTGTAAATGAGAATATTTCATAAATGGTGATAGAATTATACATAGATAAGAGAACAAATATCTTAAGATAGAGATTTATTATATGGGGAAGAGGTCTATCGTTTCTGGGGTTAAAATGTTAGGCCCATATCATGTTACTCATGCCGATGAAGAAGGACTTTTCTCGCTCTGTCATCAGCTCAAAGTCTAGAGGCTGCTGGCAGAAGTTACACTCCCATGACGAGTGGAGCTTCAGCTCCAGACCTACCTCCTTCCAGGCCTTCACCAGATGCTCTGTGGAGAGAAAAATATTCATATTTAATCAATCACATTTGTAACTACTGGATTCAAAACCACAAAGACTCATTGGGGTGTGTGCTTATTGAAAAAGTACTGCATCATCTGGGGTGTGTGATGTGGGGTGGGGGCGATGCGGAGGCCCTCCTCTCCCCGGGCCACCATTGGGTACTTGATGTCTTGCACGTAGATGGTGTAGCGAGACATCATGATGTCACACACCTCTGTATTCTTCGCAGCGTCCACCACCTGGAACAAGGGGTCACAGATGACTCATCAGGTGATAATATAAAATGCTTTCTTCAGGGATGAAATATAACATCCAAAGTTGATAGAATTTTCGTCTCTCGTTTCCATGGTTTGATTCTCGATTAACAGGCCAGTCTTACCCTGACAGGGATGATGTGGCTGGGGCAGTGGACCGTGGCCTGAGTCCATCAACATCTGGCGCAGCAGCAGCTTGACGTTCCTTTGGTGTTTCCTGCGCAGCACGTGACCCTCCTCCCCCTTCAGGGTCTGGATGGACCCCCGGGCCCCGGCCAACAGCATGAGAGGCAGCGAGGTGAAGATGAAGCCTGCTGCGTAGGAGCGCACAGTGTCCACCAGGGCGTTGGTACCAACGACGTAGCCGCCAACAAAACCAAGCGCCCTACCTGGAAAGAATAAATGAGGTAAGGTAAGGCATAAACCAGATAAAGATGTATTTAATTAATAGGATGGTCTGGGTGAGTTAAATATTTGATAACATCAATATTAATTTGAGCTTTTTTTCTCTTTTGGAGATTGTTCTCAACCATAAATTGTTGCAATTTTTTAAAACATATTTTTCAAATGTTCATCCACTTCCTGAATGAAGGTTTGTGAACTATAAAGGTCCTATATCAATGAAATCACATCATTATCAGCTAGCCCCAAGTCATCTTACCGAGTGTTCCTGAGATGATGTCCATCTTGTGCATGATGCCGTCCCTGTCTCCGATACCTCCCATGGCCCCATACAACCCCACAGCATGTACCCCGTCCACAAACGTAATATCCCCAAAATCATGGGACACGTCACACATCTCATCCAGAGGACACACAGCACCTAGATAACAACCACAAAACAACCTCAAGACGGACACGTTTTGTATATGCAGTACACATTAGGGAAATTGCTTTTAATTGTTTGAGTAGTAAACAGCGGTGGAAAAAGTACCCAATTGTCATACTTAAGTAAAAGTAAAGATACCTTAATAGAAAATTAGTCAAGTAAAAGTGAAAGTCACCCAGTAAAAAAATACTACTTGAGTAAAAGTCTAAAAGTCTAAGTATTTGGTTTTAAATATACTTAAGTATAAATAGTAAATGTAAATGCTCAAATATATCAAAAGTAAAAGTATAAATCATTATAAATAAATTATAATTATAAATGATAAAATCATCATCATACCTTATATTAAGCAAACCAGGCGGCACTATTTTCTTGCCAGGGGCACACTCCAACACTCAGACATAATTTACAAAAGAAGCGAGTGTTTAGTGAGTCCGCCATATCAGAGGCAGTGGGGAAGACCAGGGATATTCTCTTGATAAGTGTGTGAATTAGATAATTTTCCTGTCCTGCTAAGCATTTAAAATGTACTTTTGGGGCTCAGGTAAAATGTATGGAGTAAAAAGTACATTATTTTCTTTCGGTATGTACAGTAGTGAAGTAAAAGTAAAAGTAGTCAAAAATATAAATAGTTCAGTACAGAAAACCCCAAAAACGACATAAGTAGTACTTTCAACTTTCAAGACGAGACAGCCTATAGGGAGGAGGTCAGAGACCTGGCCGGGTGGTGCCAGAATACGTAACCAAAACTAAGGAGATGATTGTTGACTACAGGAAAAGGAGGACCGAGCACACCCCCATTCTCATCAACGGAGCTGTAGTGGAGCAGGTTGAGAGCTTCAAGTTCCTTGGTGTCCACATCAACAACAAACTAGAATGGTCCGAACACACCAAGACAGTCGTGAAGAGGGCACGACAAAGCCTATTCCCTCTCAGGAAACTAAAAAGATTTGTCATGGGTCCTGAGATCCTCAAAAGGTTCTACAGCTGCAACATCAAGAGCATCCTGACTGGTTGCATCACTGCCTGGTACGGCAATTGCTCGGCCTCTGACCGCAAGGCACTACAGAGGGTAGTGCGTACGGCCCAGTACACCACTGGGGCTAAGCTGCCTGCCATCCAGGACCTCTACACCAGGCGGTGTCAGAGGAAGGCTCTAAAAATTGTCAAAGACCCCAGCCACTCCAGTCAAAGATTGTTCTCTCTACTTCCGCATGGCAAGCGGTACCGGAGTGCCAAGTCTAGGACAAAAAGGCTTCTCAATAGTTTTTACCCCCAAGCCATAAGACTCCTGAACAGGTAATCAAATGGCTACCCGGAGTATTTGCATTGTGTACCCCCCCCCAACCCCTCTTTTTACGCTGCTGCTACTTTCTGTTTATCATATATGCATAGTCACTTTAACTATAGATTCATGTACATACTACCTCAATTGGGCCGACCAACCAGTGCTCCCGCACATTGGCTAACCGGGCTATCTGCATTGCTATCTGCGTCCATGGAGTGCACAGTCTCAAAGGACACAATCATAAGGGTGGTAGGATCAGACTTCCGTAGCAGCTCTATTAGATGTTTGATGTCGTTGTGATGGAAGATTCACTTCTTGGCCCCGCTGTTCCTTATACCCTGCATCACTGATGCATGGTTCCCTGCATCAGAGTACATGTCACAACCTGGGAGCAGGAAAAACAAAATGGCTGTTTTTAATGCAGATAATTAAGAGCTCATTTTGTCCATGAGCATGTCATAGAATGTAAAATGAAACTACTATAGAACACGGAAAGAATAAGGGTATGAACGACTACTACGTTTGAATCAGTCGTGTCAGAATCAGTGTCAGTACCTGGCAGTATATTACCCAGAGTGAACACTGTGGCGGGAAGTGAAGAGCAGCGCAGCGTCTTTGCCGTGCAGGTCGGCCAGCTCGTACTCCAAGTCGACATGGCACTTACTGGTCCATGAGATGTTCCGTGGTCCTCTTGCTCACGCGCCGTGCTTCTGTAATGTATCCCTACAGAAAGAGATAAGAGATTGTCGTCTTGTCTGGAAAACTATGAGTGAAACTACACATTTCTAAGATGAACACATTGTCATAACTGCATGCCTATGGCTAGACTCTCTCATCTAGTCAACCTCCATCCATCTTAAACCATCCTTAATCAACTATCTACGGTTCCTGTGACCTGCGTGCCCCTCTCACATGACGGCCTGGAAGACGCTGCTCATGCCTAGGTAGTCATTGCGGCACCACACAGACACGTCTCTCTTCGTGAGAAGCGACGCTGAGTAGCTGTCTGCCATGGGGAAGGACGTGGAGCGGACCCTTTCACCGTCTTAAACATCCGGTAGCTGTGATCTTTCTTCCTGGCGTCAATCTTCTTCTCAAAGAACTTGTCGTAGTGGAAGTTGGCATACGCTGCAAGAGAAATACGACGGGTAAGGTCTTTGTCACTGTAGTTTGGATTCAGCCTCTTTCTAAAATCAGGGATGCCTAAACAGTCGTTACACAAACATATAACATGTAGCCCCAAGTGTACCAGGTCACATGTGAGCAGGTGCTTACCTTCGTGCAGATTGTCTCGTAGGAAGTGAGAGACCTTAGGGGGGCGCTGTTTCCGCATGTTCTTCAGGGTGCCTGGGTCGGCCCTGTCAGCATTGATCGGGACCCACAGTGGGACACACCTTGGACTCAGACTTCTCTGTATCAATAAAGGGGGATAAACACTGTTTCGAAAGAGTGATCAACTAGACTCCTACAGTAGCAAAACCACTTCCACCTCACCTAGGTCGCTTTTCCTATACTAATAGTTCTACTGGAATAGTTGTAGTATGACAAATGTCCTGGGATTTCTTGAAAGGTGACTAGCCACACCAAGCTTTCCTAACACACACATAACTGCTTACACAACTGAGTGGAAAAGGTCAAAGACCGGTCGCATTTTGACCTGTGTGGACTGTGCTCCTGTCCTGGATGTCCTCTGACAGCTCGATGCGGGCCTRCCTCACCACGTTGGTGTTCTTCTGCACCATTTCAGCCACCAGGAAGTGGAATTTGGAGCACACCGGCTGGCCAGCATGCGGCATTGGGTGGCCCGGGGGTAGCTGGACCCCCTGCTCTGACTCTACAGGCAACAACAGGAGGACATTTGATTGACTTAAATACATGTATCCATCTTTGATTTAATTGTGTAGGCCTATGAGGAAAATATGAAAATACACTGAACAAAAATATAAACTCAACATGCAACAATTWAAAATATTTTGCTGAGTTACAGTTCACGTAAGGAAATCATTATACCCTCATGAAGACAGCTAGTCTGTCGATACGTTGGATATTAGATTGTTAAATGATTTCATCTGAGCTCCTAGAGTATGTGGCTCTCCTTTTCTTGTTCATGTAAGGAAATCAGTAAATTTAAATATATTCATTCGGCCCTAATCTATGGATTTCACATAACTGGGAATACAGATATGCATCTGTTGGTCACAGATACCTTAAAGAAAAGGTAGTGTGTGCATCAGAAAACCAGTCAGTATCTGGTGTGACCACCATTTGCCTCATGCAGCGCGACACATCTCCTTTTTATAGAGTTGATCAGGCTATTGATTGTGACCTGTGGAATGTTGTCCCACTCCACTTCAATGGCCGTGCGAAGTTGCTGGATATTGGCAGGAACTGGAACACGCTGTCGTACACGTCGATCCAGAGCATCCCAAACATGCTCAATTGATGACATGTCTGGTGAGTATGCAGGTCATGGAAGAACTGGGACATTTTCAGCTTCCAGGAATTGTGTACAGATCCATGCACATGGGGCCGTGCATTATCATGCTGAAACATCAGGTGATGGCGGCGGATGAATGGCACGACAATGGGCCTCAGGATCTTGTCACAGTATCTCTGTGCATTTAAATTGAGAGTGATAAAATGCAAATGTGTTTGTTTGTTTGTCCGTAGCTTATGCCTGCCCATACCATAACCCAACCACCACCATAGGGCATTCTGTTCACAACGTTGACATCAGTAAACCACTCGCTCACACAACGTCATACGTCTGACATCTGGTACAGTTGAAACCGAGATTAATTTGTGAAGAGCACACGTCTCCAGCGTGCAAGTGGCCATCGAAGGTGAGCATTTGCCCACTGAAGTCAGTTACGAGGCCAAACTGCAGTCAGGTCAAGACCCTGMTGAGGACGACGAGTACTCAGATGAACTTCCCTGAGACGGTATCTGAAAGTTTTTGCAGAAATTCTTCGGTTGTGCAAACCCACATCTTCATCAGCTGTCTGGGTGGCTGGTCTCAGATGATCCAGCAGGTGAAAAAGCTGGATGTGGAGGTCCTGGGCTGGTGTGGTTACACGTGGTCTGCGGTTGTGAGGCCGGTTGGACGTACTGCCAAATTCTATAAAACAACATTGGAGGTGGCTTATGGTAGAGAAATGAACATTCAATTCTGGTGGACAATCCTCCCTCAAAACTTGTGGCATTGTGTTGTGTAACAAAACGGCACATTTTAGAGTGACCTTTTCTTGTCCTTAGCACAAGGTGCACCTGTGTAATGATCATGCTGTTTAATCAGCTTCTTGATATTCCACACCTGTGAGGTGGATGGATTATCTTGGCAAAGGAGAAATGCTCACTAAAAGGGATGTAAAGAAATTTTGTGCACACATTTTGAGAGAAATAAGCTTTTTGTGCATATGGAACATTTCGGGGATATTTTATTTCAGCTCATGAAACATGGGGCCAACAAATGTTGTGTTTACATTTTTGTTCAATCTAGAAAAAAAGTTAACAATCTATGGTTTCGTTTTTTGACCATCAAGGAAAATATTTCAGAGAATAACAATAGGTTTCCCAACTTCACTTGAACCCCTAAAAATCTAACTGCAATTGAGCAGGCTGAGTAATATGATAATGATGGGCGTGGTTTGGATGAGAATGTTTTACTCTCCACAGAGTAAAACTGACACATTCACATTCTCAAACTCAACTCTGGTTATTAACACCAACACTGGAGTTCTTTTACACCAATGAGTGTTAATGTAACACTTACAGAGATCATTTAACACCCGAATCAACACTCAAATGTTACACTGAAAAATCAACACTAGGTAACACTGGCCAATTTGATGGGGATGATTTTTAATGACAAAACTATAGCTTAGTTCAGATTAAACTGTGCAACAATTTGCAGGCTTCCTTCAGAAAGCAATCTATTTTCGTTTGCCTTTCAGAGCAAACACCATAGAACTAATCATGATAGCTAGCTAGTCATATCCAGAAGCTTATAGCTAACGTTACCTAGATAGCTAGAGCATTTCCTTAATAAAGGAGTCAATACTTCTGATGCCCTATTATGTGGTAGCTAGCGCCTAGCCCTATAAATAGTATGTCAAATTCATGATATTAATAATAGCTAAACATTTGCATTTGGATATTGTCTTTTTTTATTTACGTAGAATAAAATAAATGTCAGAATTGTATATATAAATGTCAAGTCAGTGGGTGGCAATTGACAACCTGACAACCAATCAATCTACACATATTACCCCATAATGACAGAGTAAAAACAGTTTTTTACACATTTTTTGCACATTTATTACAAATAAAARATTTGAAATTGAGCTCTGTGCTCTTTAATATTTTGTTGGATGAATTATGAAGAGAAAGTTGTTGTTGGGTTTATTTCTTCCCTCTTCTTTTCATCTTTTCTGTTCTTTTTGATCATCCTTGAGAGTTGAAKGTTTTTACAACTTGAGATGGTTTTACAACTCCACCTGTGGTAAATTCAATTGATTGGACATGATTTGAAAAGGCATACACCTTTCTATATAATGTCCCGCAGTTGACAGTGTATGTCAGAGTAAAAACCAAGCCATGAGGTTGAAGGAATTGTCCGTAGACAGGATTGTGTCAAGGCAAAATTCTGGGGAAAGGTACCAAAAAAGTCTGCAGCATTGAAGGTCCCCAAGAACACAGTGGCCTCCATCATTCTTAAATGGTAGAAGTTTGGAACAACCAAGACTCTTCCTTGAGCTGGCCGCCCAGCCAAACTGAGAAATCAGAGGGGAAGGGCCTTGGTCAGTGAGGTGACCAAGAACCCGATGGTCACTCTGACAGAGCTCCAGAGTTCCTCTGTGGAGATGGGAGAACCTTCTAGAAGGACAACCATCTCTGCTGCTCTCCACCAGTCAGGCGTTTATGGTAGCGTGGCCAGATGGAAGCCACTCCTCAGTAAAAGGCACATGACAGCCCGCTTTGAGTTTGCCAAAAGGCACCTAAAGGACTCTCAGACAATGAGAAACAAGATTTTCTGGTCTGATGAAACCAAGATTTAGCTCTTTGGCCTGAATACCAAACATCACGTCTGGAGGAAACCTGGCACCATTCCTACAGTGAAGCATGGTGGTGGCAGCATCATACTGTGGGGATGTTTTTTATCGGCAGGGACTGAGAGACTAGTCAGGATCGAGGCAAAGATGAACGGAGCAAAGTACCAAGAGTTCCTTGATGAAAACCTGCTCCAGAGTGCTCAGGACATCAGATTGGGGCTTAGGTTCACCTTCCAACAGGATAACGACCCTAAGCACACAGCCAAGACAATGCAGGAGTGTCTTCGGGACAAGTCTCTGAATGTCCTTCAGTGACCCAGCCAGAGCCTGGACTCGAACATCTCTGGAGAGACGTAAAAATAGCTTTGCAGTGACGCTCCCGATCCAACCTGACAGAGCTTGAGAGGCTCTGCAGAGAAGAATTTTTGAGTTTTTGCTTTGTCATTATGGGGTATTGTGTGTAGATTGATAAGGGGAAAAAAACGATTTAATCAATTTTAGAATAAGGCTGTAATGTAACAAAATGTGGAAAAAGTCAAGGGGTCTGAATACTTTCCYAATGGACTTTTTCCCTGTAGACAACAAATCAAAGTMTATTGCTCGCATACACAGTTTAGCAGATTTAAAATGGGGTGCAGCAAAARGCTTGTTACTAGCTCCTACTGMAACAATGCCTTAAAATGTCAAACAAGTACACAAATAATTTAAACATTTAAATATACAAGAAATTATTAAAAATACAAATGCAATATGTATGTACACCAGGTGAATTTACATAAGCTATACTAAGAATTATTTGCACAGAAGTAAAGTCAGCAAAAAAGAAACGTCTCTTTTTCAGGATCCTGTCTTTTAAAGATAATTCGTAAATATCCAAATAACTACACAGATCTTAAACACTGTTTCCCATGCTTGTTCAATGAACCATAAACAATGAATGAACATGCACATGTGGAACGGTCGTTAAGACACTAACAGCTTACAGACGGTAGGCAATTAAGGTTAGTTATGAACTCTTAGGACATTAAAGAGGCCATTCTACTGACTTGAAAAGAAAGATACCCAGGGTCCCTGCTCATCTGGAGGAACGTGCCTTAGGCATGCTGCAAGGAGGCATGCGGACTGCAGATGTGGCCAGGGCAATAAATTGCAAAGTCTGTACTGTGAGACGCCTAAGACAGCACTACAGAGAGACAGGACGGACAGCTGATCGTCCTCACAGTGGCAGACCATGTGTAACAACACCTGCACAGGATCGGTACATCCGAACATCACACCTGCAGGACAGGTACAGGATGGCAACAACAACTGCCCGAGTTACACCAGTAACGCACAATCCCTCCATCAGTGCTCAGACTGTCTGCAATAGGCTGAGAGAGGCTAGACTGAGGACTTGTAGGCCTGTTGTAAGGCAGGTCCTTACCAGACATCACCGGCAACGTCGTCTATGCGCACAAGCCCACCGTCGCTGGACCAGACATGACTAGCAAAAAGTGCTCTTCTCGGACAAGTCGCGGTTTTGTCTCACCAGGATTCGTTTCTATCGTCAAAGGAATGAGCGTTACACCGAGGCCTATACTCTGGAGCGGGATCGATTTGGAGATGGAGTGTCCGTCATGGTCTCGGGCGGTGTGTCACAGCATCATCGGACTGAGCTTGTTGTCATTGCAGGCAATCTCAACGCTGTGCGTTACAGGGAAGATATCCTCCTCCCTCATGGGTACCCTTCCTGCAGGGTCATCCTGACATGACCCTCCAGCATGACAATGCCACCAGCCATACTGCTCATTCTGTGCGTGATTTCCTGCAAGACAGGAATGTCAGTGTTCTGCCATGGCCAGCGAAGAGCCCGGATCTCAATCCCCTTGAGCACATCTGGGACCTGTTGGATCAGAGGGTGAGAGCTAGTGCCTTTCCCCCAGAAATGTCCGGGAACTTGCAGGTGCCTTGGTGGAAGAGTGGGGTYACATCTCACAGCAAGAACTGGCAAATCTGGTGCAGTCCATGAGGAGGAGATGCACTGCAGTACTTAATGCAGCTGGTGGCCACACCAGATACTGACTGTTACTTTTGATTTTGACCCCCTCTTTGTTCAGGGACACATTATTCAATTTCTCTTAGTCACATGTCTGTGGAACTTGTTCAGTTTATGTCTCAGTTGTTGAATCTTATGTTCATACAAATATTTACACATGTTAAGTTTGCTGAAAATAAAAGCAGTTGACAGTGAGAGGACGTTTCTTTTTCTGCTGAGTTTAGATATATATTAGAGTGAGCTATGTCAAGAATCCAGTATTGAAATAAATGTGTGTGTTATACAATTTTAGTTACACTGTTTTTAAACTGCATATATTTATGTAAATACTGGATTTTTGCATCTTCTTGCATGCAGTATTAGAAATAGTAGAATGAGCTATGTCGAGAATACAGTATTTAAATACACAGTGTGAAACGGGAAGTGTCCAGTAGTTTCATTTCTCTATAGCATGGGACAGCAGTGTGGGCTGTGTTTGTGTGTGAGTTGCTTGTGTGTGTGTGTGTGTGTGTGTGTGTGTGTGTGTGTGTGTGTGTGTGTGTGGTGTGTGTGTGTGTGTGTGTGTGTGTGTGGTGTGTGTGCTGTGTGTGTGTGTGTGTGGTGTGTGTGTGTGTGTGTGTGTGTGTGTGTGTGTGTGTGTGTGTGTGTTTGTGAGTATGAGGTGTGGTGTGCGTGTGTTTTGTGTGTGTGTTTTGTGTGACTGAGTGTGCATCACCAGACACATAGGCAACTGGCTCTGTTACATAAATAATAGTCACTAATATAGGCTATATTACATAGATGTATAGGCTTACACTTACATGTACAATGGTTTACATGCATTTTTATAACCATCGCAAATCAAATCAAATTGTATTGGTCACATACACATGGTTAGCAGATGTTAACGCGAGTGTAGCGAAATGCTTGTGCTCCCAGTTCCGACAGTGCAGTAATATCTCACGAGCAATCTAACAATTCCACAACAACTACCCAATACATACAAATATAAAGGGACGGAATAAAAATATGTACATGTAAATGTATGGATGAGCGACGACCAAGCGCCACAGGCAAGATGCAATAGATGGTATAAGATACAGTGTACACACGAGATGAGTAACGTAAGACACGTAAGCAATATTAAAGTGGCATTATTTAAAGTGACTAGCGATCCATTTATTTAAGTGGCCAATGATTTCAAGTCTGTATGTAGGCAGCAGCCTCTCTGTGTTAGTGGTGGCTGTTTAACAGTCTGATGGCCTTGAGATAGAAGCTGTTTTTCAGTCTCTCGGTCCCAGCTTTGATGCACCTGTACTGACCATCTACTTTGTCACGTATGTGTTACTTGACTCCAGGACCAATAGTGTAGCATTATTTCCCTCAAATAAAATACTTTGCCCTGTGGGGAGTTCGAACTTGCGGCTATTGTATCTCGTCGTCTCAGGCCTTATCGCCTTAGTGCATCTCACCACCAATTAGTGATAGCAGTAAGCAGTCAATTACAGCTGTTTTACAAGACCACAAGCGTCTTCAACGTCATTTCTTTCCCCCGATGTACGAATGTAAACTCACACGTTGTATAATCCTCCTACATCTTTATTGCTGTGAAAGCACATTAATGTGTGTGAAACGGATAGGCGAAAAACAAGTTTTGTCAAAATGTTAGTAAGGAGCCACTATTGGTCCTGATGCGATGATCATGCAATATTGGCACTCAACACTTGAGACGGACCGAGTAAAGGGGAACYAAAGTAAACCTTGAATTTGGAGGTTTAAATATATCCCTTTGGTGGCCGAGTTCACCTATTTAAAAATTGCAGAAATGCCATTTGATTGTGTAGAAAAAGTGTGAAACTTTGATAGGCTTACGCAGAATTTGTTACAGGAAATATTCACTGCCACCTGGCAAAATTGCTCGACTACGATCTCCTCGGCAAAAACATCAACATTAAAGTTGCACCTTGCAGGAATCGCGGTGCCATTTCCTGGTTGCTAAAACTCTAATAGTTTGCCTAATTTCAGTTTAGGTGAGAAAATAAGCTAATATAGTGTAGATAATCATTGTACCATCTAAACCGGTCGCTGTTAAATATATTTTCCATAACCAAAAATATCGTTGTTTCAGCTGTTTGAAGCTAGTGTACAAAACCAAAAGTAAAAGAAGCAAAAACAAAATCTAAGATTGGGAAGCATAGAAAAAGCACACATAGAACATATCTACTGCTTTTTRGACRTGCTTTCAAGTAGAATGATAGATCTATAACTCACATGTCTATGTGACATACTGCCACTTTAATGACACATTTCTTGAGTTATCTATATAGATTCATTCTGACTACTTTAAGGAAGTGTATACTGGCTAAGGCATCTCAAAATGGACAAATAGTACTATTGCCAGCGAAGGTTTTTTAAGGGAGTTCAATGCAAGCATACTTGTTCGGTTCGGCTAGGCGCCAGCTGAACTGAGGCATGCTGTAGCCTTTACGTGTGCCAGTRTATCTGATGGGACCAGCTACAATGTAGCATTCTATCTCCTGCAAGTAAATTGAAGATTRGAATTGACTGATGTGCATTTTGCCAAGAGTGTGCAGAGCTGTCATCAAGTTGGAGTGTGTCTGAAAGTGGGCATTGCAAAAGAAGTGGGTGGATCAACAGCGACGGGTGTGACATTAYTGGGTGTAACATTATTGGGTGGATTAACAGCAATGGGTGTAACATCAACGCTCCGTTATTGGTTATGACACAGCAGATTATTTTCCCCAAAATGTGAAGTGAGAAATGATGTGCATGTGTGCTGGAGGGAGGAGTTTTTCCTGACCACATGACGATGGGAAAGACTGGTATATCACCACTCACAGAACAGGCACCGAGTGGAGTCATTACCTTTGACTAAGTTAAGATGCACAGTACTTTATTGTCCATTAAGTTACAAAGAACGGAAATGTGCCTTTATGCTCACYACCCAACCCCCGACACACACCCAGAGGGGATGTAAGAAATCGCGCTGCAGTGCAGCACCCCTGGAGCAATTATAGGAGGTTCATTTCCTTGCTAAAGGGCACAATAGCAGGCAATGGTATCTAGGATGATGCCAGCTACCTTCCGGTTGCCAGTTCACTCTGCACCAGATTGTCCTGTCTGAGCCGGGATTCAAACCGGCAACCCTCTGGTTGCTGGCCCGCTTCTCTAACCACAGGGTTGCKTACTGCCGCAGTGGGCACACCAAGCTGGATCCACAATTACTAACAGCCGGTGTCTGTATGTCACAGTGTCTAAATCCACTCCCACAGGATTTGGTTGAGGATGATACCATAACCTCTATGGAAAGTCTGCAAAACCTCCCATAGAACTAGACCAGCCGATACTACCATGAGACCAACGAAACGTCAGTCAATACACATTTACCTTTTAAATAAACACACTGCAACTATACCACTATACCACAACTATACCGCTTGAATCCAGCCAAATCAAWTCCCACATCTCACCACAGGGTGGCAGTGTGTGATCGTATCCAGCCCCCGTAGCACAGCTTGTTGGGCAGGTAGACCCGGCTATGGACCCCAGGGACTGGATCTCAGCTTTCACCTTGGTCTGTTGCATCATTTCCATCTGCAACAWGGACAAAACATGCATTCTTAAGAGATTTGCAAGAGGAGGGATGAGCAAACAGAGTTCTGCCTGGACCACAAGGCGTGATCTTATCTATTTCACAAAAGAGCTGGTAGCCAGATCAATACTTTCTACATTTTCACAATTGGCAAAAGATCAGAACTGGGRTGTCTGTGGAAACTAGTGATGCACGGGTCTGCTGTTTGTCCACCCCCCTGACCTTCAATTGCAAATAACCCATCCGCAACTGCCTGACTATGTTAAAGTGAAAATCGGAGGCCCGCACCCGACCCTAACCAGCAAATACAGAAAATGCACTGTACAGTTCCTTTTTTTTATTGAACAATTACGTTTTTCTTCAACAGTTATTCATTTATTTATTGAATATTTAGGCCTATTGAATAATAGCCTAATATCTTGCTGAAAGAAAAAAAATCTAACAATGGCCTAAATTGACACCTTGCGCATGCTTTTGTGAGAGAAAAAATTGTCAATCAATAAATCATACCTTGCACATGCTTTGTGAAAATGCACTGTACAGTTAGGCTACTTTGCCCTTGAACAATGTACTGAGCATTTCCGTTTTACTTGAGCATTTTTAGGCTTACGTGGGAACTCCTTCAAGACCGTTGGAAAAGCATTCCTCATGAAACTGGTTGAGAGAATGCCAAGAGTGTGCAAAGKTGTTATCAAGGCAAAGGGTGTCTGTCTACTTAGAAGAATCTAAAATCTAAAATACGTTTTGATTTGTTAAGCACTTTTTTAGTTACTACATGTGCTATTTAATAGTTTTGATGTCTTCACTATATTTCTACAATGTAGAATATAGTAAAAATATATATGTCAGTTCATGCTGCAAGACCTCTGTTGGGTTAGAGGATGCCCTCCGGAAGTTATCATAATAATGTCTAAGTCTAAGGGGGAGAGAAACATTAGCCTCCTAGGTTTTGTATTGAAGTCAATGTACCCAGAGGAGGACAGAAGCTAGCTGTCCTCCGGCTACATCATGGTGCTACCCTACAGAGGGCTGTTGAGGCTATTGTTGACCTTCATAGCAAAACAGTGTGTTATAATCAATTATTTGGTGACGTGAATATATTTTATATAGCTTTATCMAAAAAGGATAACTTCTGAAATGTTTCTCTATTTTTATTTTTAGGAAATTCACTGAGGAGGATGGTCCTCCCCTTCCTCCTCTGAGGAGCCTCCCCTGCTAAAAACACACTCAGAGAATGGCGCTTACGTGTCATAAAACAGGAGTGAAGGACTACAAGCTTACAGTTTCTTCAGAGGAGGTTAGTGGAGACTAGGGGCATGTTTACGACACAGACCGACCCACCTTGCTTTCAGCTATTCTCTGAGCGGGTTGAGAGGTGCAATACAAACTCTTTCTCCTGTCCCCGTAACTCTAAGTTGCTTTGGATGATGGTCTTCTAAATGACAATACCAAGATAAAATAATGTTGCTAACAACTGAAACGAAGGAAATACCTGTAACACAGTAAATGCTTCCTCCATTTATGTCCAAACAGCCGAAGATTGTGGATGTTTTTGATCATGAATTGTGCAGTGGGGGGGGGGGGGGGCATACTTGCAAACAATTTAAAAAAAGTTTATGTTCAAGTTAAGTGAAAGCATCAGCCAATTAAAATCGCTGACGTAGTTGCACGTGATCAAAGGCAACATTTTAGCTGTTAGACACTGCACAGGCCATGTTTGATAATGTACAGAAATACATAGGCATGGGAGGACTCATCACTGATCTCTGTACTTGTCGATGCACATGATCTCAATGCCTGGGAGAGAGAGAGAGAGAGAGAAGAGAGAGAGAGAGAGAGAAAGAGAGAGAGAGAAGAGAGAGAGTGAAGAGAGAGAGAGAGAAGAGAGAGAAGAGAGAGAGAGAGAGAGAGAGAGAGAGAGAGAGAGAGAGAAGAGGAGCAAGAGGGAGGAGAGAGAAGAGAGAGAGAGAGGAGAAGAGAGAGAGAGAGAGAGAAGAGAGAGAGAGAGAGAGAGAGGAGAGAAGAGAGAGAGAGAGAGAGAGAGAGAGAGAGAGAGAGAGAGAGAGAGAGAGAGAGAGAGAGAGAGAGAGAGAGAGAGAGAGAGAGAGAGAGAGAGAGAGAGAGAGAAGAGAGAGAGGGAGAAGAGAGAAGAGGTAAGAAAAGAGAGGGAAGGGGAAGGAGAAGGAAGAGGGAGAAGAGAGAGAGAGGGAGAGAGGGAGAAGAGAGAGAGAGAGAGAAGAGAGAGAAGAGAGAGAGAGAGAGAGGGAGAAGAGAGAGAGAGAGGGAGAACAGAGAGACTACAATCACTACCATACCAGAGCAATTATCCTTCGAGACATGTAGCTAAGGGGAGATAGAACAAAGCATTACACATGCGACTTGCCATGCGATGTGAGGAGAGAGGAGGGGAGCAGAGAGGTGCTGTATGGAGAGGGACAGTCGATGTCATTGAGTCCAGGGGCCCCAGTGTGATGATTCCACTAGGCTAGAACACGCTGACACAAACAATACCCATTCCAACTACCATGACACATCAGATAGGGAGGGGTCTGTGGGCTTAGCAGGACACGCAACCCCTCTGTGTGTGTGTGATAGGACGAGTAGTATTACCAGGGTCAGCATCCACCAGAGCAAAAATGGGGATGTGCAGGGTGTCCCAAAGCTTTCTCAACATCAGCCTGCTGTTCACATCTGGGACACCTTTACCCTGACACACACACAAAACAGATTCAGAATAGGTATGATTAACACATTCAGTTTAAAGCAACCATGAGAACAGAGAAACCGGGGTTAAAACCTCTACAGGATCGGTGGGTCCCCAGCGGGATGGTTGAGCTAACGTAGGCTAATGTGAATAGCGTGAAGTTGTAATTAACAAGAACATTTCCCAGGACATAGACATATCTGATATTGMCAGAAAGGTTCAAGTCTTGTTAATCTAACTGCACTGTGCAATTTACAGTAGCTATTACAGTGAAAGAATACCATGCCATTGTTTGAGGAGAGTGCACAGTTATGAACTTGAAAATGTATTAATAAACCAATTAGGAACATTTGGGCAGTCTTGAGACAACATTTTGAACAGAAATACAATGGTTCATTGGATCGGTCTAAAACGTTGCATATACACTGCTGCCATCTAGTGGCCAAAATGTATATTGTGCCTGGGCTGGCATAATACATTATGGCCTTTCTCTTGCGTTTCAAAGATGATGATAGAAAAAAAAGGACAAAAAAATGTTTCGTTTTTTTCTTTGTATTATCTTTTACCAGATCTAATGTGTTATGTTCTTCTACGTTAATTTAACATTTCCACAAACTTCAAAGTGTTTCCTTTCAAGTGGAATCAAGAATTTGCATATCTTTGCCTCAGATCCTGAGCTACAGGCAGTAAGATTTGGGTATGTCCTTTTAGGCAAAAATTGAAAGAAGGGGCGGATGTTGGACATACTGTGATCGAGATGCAAGGAGATAGCTTGGTGCAAAAGTCCTCGTCTAGCAGTGTCTGGAAGGGGGGCGTCCTTCTCCACTATCAAAACAATCTTAGCAGGCGACACAATGTCTGGAGAACGGGTCAAGGTGAACACAAACATGACTGATGGACTCTTCCTCACCAGTAGATAAAAGCTAGAGGACTTTACAGAGTTTGTTCTGAGAGGAAGGAAGTCTCACAAACTCTTTACGATATTGATGAGATAGGAGTTCTGACATAATTATAAAGGACACTCTTGGTTCCCCGCCAACAGTAGATAAAGCTGGAGTAGCCTGAGAAAAGAATTTAGAAACACAATAAAAGAAACACAATTATCAACATAGCAAGAGGATGTTAGCTTTCAAGCTTAAACTGATAATGAGATATCAATCCGGCTGCTTGGTTAACATTTGATTTATTCAACACACAAACAGTAGACAGAACAAAAGTAAACAGCTTGAGGTTGTTTGGTTTCCTGAACATTTATGCTGTTTAACCGAGTGATTAGTACATGGGGTTGAACTTGGAGATTGTGGCCAGAGAGGTGAACACCGGATTGAATAGGTTTGGGACAGGAGACTACGGATCTCTGTTATGTTATTGAAATGGGAGGAGTTTACTGTTGCGGACATAGGTGGCGGATGACGTTACTGCATGACAAATATCTAACACTATATGCATATTCAACAGGGACTTGACCATACTGTGACGATGCTACGATGTTTCAGGGGGAAACGTAGTTAGAGTGTTAGTGGGACGTAGAGTGGAGCTGGATTGACAGTCCACCCTGGTGCTGTGCTCCTCCAGGGAACACATATCACCTGAGATGTAGCCCCCGCCTTGAGCATGCAGGAGATTTCATTCACCATGGAATCAACCGCATTTAGTGATCCCAAAAAACGGCGCGTCACTGTGATAGATAGTCCCTGTGGGGAAAAAGAGAACGACTTCTCAAAGTGCTGTAGGTTGTTACAGCAACGATGTCTTCTCTTGTGCGTTCGCTAGCTGACATAACATGGACCTTTTTGTAGCACGTGTTGCTCTGCACAWGTTTGTAGATGGTGGAGGAAGGGGTGGACAGACGAGGAACGGTCGCTCCGAACCGCGGCGACAGAAGTTCCCGAAGTCAATTGAAGGCCGGCGACGTTGTTAAAACTCAAGTTGGGAATGAAGAAGAAAGATCATTAGGGAAAGAATTCTTCGCCCGAATCGGAACACTTGGTCTTGCGTCTTTGATCAGCTCGGTAAAGGGGCCCGTCACCTTCGTGATCCTTCTTAGAAGAATCACAAACCCTGGGGGCTACCTGGGAGAAGTAGAAATCCTCCCCCCATACCTCGACTGCATTTCCTCTGTGAAACCTTTGCCTCCCAATCTGTGGGATTCTCACATTTGAAACAGCCAAGCCAAAATGGGTTTTAAGCTATAAGGTTTGATGTAGACTCAACCAGACAGTCCGCTTTGTTCTAAGCATGAGGTCTCCACAGCCRGTGCACATGAAAGACCTCCACAAACCGCCAGATTTGCATGTGTATGTGTGTTGGCGTGTGTGTAGCTGGTGCTTTTTACATCTTTTATCAAACTGGACAACTATTCAGAGTCAGGAAGTTATTTCAGCTTCAAGGATTAAGGATCAACACTTTAAGTGATTCTATCGACACATTTACTCCCCCACAAACCCCATTTGACTTCTTAGCTCTCTCACACATTCAGATATACTGAGAGAACAAAAAACTAAATGAATCCCTCCAAATACGTTTAACAATTTAGACCACTTGCAGAACCTGACTATTCACATTTAGTGTAATGTTCAATTTACACTACATGACGCTTATTTAAAATGTACTGGGTATATTTACACAACATAAATAAGACATCGGTTGTATAGATTTACATGTTTATCTTGCAAAGGTCAAACAGAGTGTGTATGTTGGGTCTAAGAACCACCCACACAGTGGTATACAGTGCATTTGGAAAGTATTCAGACCCCTTGACATTTTCCACATTTTGTTACTTTACAGCCTTATTCTAAAACGGAAATGTTTCCCCCCCTCGTTAATCTACACACACTACCCCATAATGACAAAGCTAAAAAAGTTGCAAACGTATTAAAAATTAAAGTATTCAGACCCTTTACTCACTACTTTGTTGAAGCACCTTTGGCATCAATTACCGCCTCGTGTCTTCTTGGGTATGATGCTACAAGCTTGGAACACCTCTATTTGGAGAGTTTCTCCAATTTTTCTCAGCAGATCCTCTCAAGCTCTGTCAGGTTGGATGGGGAGCGTTGCTGCACAGCTATTTTCAGGTCTCTCCAGAGAAGTCTGGCTGGGCCACTCAAGGACATTCAGAGACTTGTCCCGAAACCCCTCCTGCGCTGTCTTGGCTGTGTGATTAGAATCATTGTCCTGTTGGAAGGGGAATCTTCGCCCCAGTCTGAGGTCCTAAGTGCTCTGGAGGAGGTTTTCATCAATGATCTCTCTGTACTTTTTTCCATTCATCTTTCCCTCGATCCTGACTAGTCTCCCAGACCCTGCCCCTGAAAATCATCCCCACAGCATAATGCTGCCACCACCATGCTTCACCGTAGGGATGGTGCCAGATTTCATCCAGATGTGATGCTTGGCATTCAGGCCAAATAGTTAAATCTTGGTTTCATCAGACCAGAAAATCTTGTTTCTCATTGTCTGAGAGTCTTTAGGTTTCTTTTGGCAAACTCCAAGCGGGCTGTCATGTGCCTTTTACTGAGAAATAGCTTCCGTCTGGCCACTCTACCATAAACGCCTAATTGGTGGAGTGCTGCAGAGATGATTGACCTTCTGGAAGGTTCTCCCATCTCCACAGAGGAACTCTGGAGCTCCGTCAGAGTGACCAACAAGTTCTTGGACACCTCCCTGACCAAGGCCCTTCTCCTCCGATTGCTCAGTTTGGCTGGGTGGCCAGGTCTAGGAAGAGTCTTGGTGGTTCCAAACTTCATCCATTTAAGAATGATGAAGGCCACCTGTGTTCTTGGGGACCTTCACTGCTGCAGAAATGTTTTGGTACCCTTCCCCAGGTCTGTGCCTCAACACAACCCTGTCTCGGAGCTCTATGGCTTGTTTTTTTCTCTGACATGCGCTGTCAACTGTGGGACCTTATGTACTGTAGATAGCTGTGTTCTTTTCCAAATTATGTCCAATCAATTGATTTTACCACAGGTGGACTCCAATCAAGTTGGAAAAACATCTCAAGGATGATCAATGGAAACAGGATGCACCTGAGCTCAATTTCGAGTCTCATAGCAAAGGGTCTGAATAGTTTCTGATATTTGTAAAAAATGTGCCAAAATTTCTAAAAACCTATTTTCGCTTTGTCATTATGGAGTGTTGCGTGTCGATTGATGAGGAAGAAAAATGATTTCATACATTTTAGAATAAAGTTGTAATGTGACAAAATGTGGAGAAAGTAAAGGCGTCTGAATACTTTCCGAATGCACTGTCTGGATAAGAAAAAGGCCCGAAAGCTTTACATTATAGTAACAAAGTGAGTAGCTTACCTTACATTGACCCACTTGAATCGGTCGGGTAGGACCAAAACTGGAGATTCATCATTAGACAGACTGATCATTATCTCTAGAATCACCTTTTCAATGCAGATGAAAAGTTCCTGGCTGAGAATCAGAATAGAGAAAAGTAACCTTGGTGGCAGGTCTAACCTATAGTCTAACTAAAGTACACCAGTTATTAATGGGAAAATCTGTGGACCACAAATTCAAACTGATTCAAACAATCCTGTCATTTTTTTCACAAGCATATATCGCCACATAAAATGTCTCCTCTTTCAACTATGTTGAGCCAATAAGCCAATAGGCCTAGGCAGTAAAAACTGCAAGAATAAACTGAAGGTAGAAACGGAAGGTAGAAMCCTAAGTGTTCTGGGGGAAGGGTGGTAGGGTTTGCGGGGAATAATAAAGGTATATTCTTTAAAAAGTATGTATATCTATATAGGTATGTGTATGTATGTATGTGTATATGTATGCATGCGTTTATGTCTATGGATTTATATATATTTCCCCCCAAAATATATGGGGGATTGGAAATGATGCAGACAATTACATTGATGGGAGCAACAATCTTTCCGCAATATTAAGCTGATCCACCCCTTAAAAAAAAAAGAAAAAGAAAAAAAAGAACTGCAAGAACATTGTATAGATTAACATGCTCATCCCTAGCGTAGGCAAGCCTATCACATCGGCAAGGGTTGTCTGTGTACCACATGTTGTGTATCACAGTGCTGGACTTGGACTGAAATAGGTACCGCTACTCATTTTGGTTGCTGTTACTGTTGACGTTTGGACYCAGGAGCTCCASAATACTTTTGATACTTTTGAAACGAATAAGAGGAGCAGGAGCTTAATAAGCGGTAGAACATTTGAGGTGCGGTACTCAGCTCCAACGAGCTTCTGCCCATGTCAAGCACTGATGTATAGAAAGATATATATACCTACCTGTTGACTTCCTCATGGCTCTGTTGAGTGTCCATCATCGTATCTACATTCTCCAACAATTCGACCCCGGAACTTGTCAACTTCGACAAAGTGTTTGGACATGTTTGATTACATTCTTGTGGAGGAGGAATGAAATAAAACCTACACTGGAATGAAATGAATATGGATAGCTTTGCCCAGGGCCAGTGTGTGTGGGCCAGTTAGCACCCAATAGCAACCTACTAAACCTTATTAGCATCCTGACACGGGCCTGCTGCAACTTGTCCAATATTCCTTCCTCTGTGTGTGTGTGCGTGTGTGTGTGTGTGTATGTGTGTGTGTGTGTGTGTGTGTGAGCGTGCGTGTGTGCGTGCGTGCGTGTGTGTTCTTACAGAGTGTGGGCAGATACAAATCATTGGCTAATCTAGTCTGACTGAAATTGAGAAGTTGAGGACTTTTGATTTTGGCATATGCTCATTGAAAATTGTGCATGTGTTGTCCGTAATTTATTTCTCGGTGCCTTTATTCGTGTTAAGGCTGTGCACATAATTATCTTTAGCAGACACCCACACACTCTAAACAGCTGTTGAAGTGTCTGTGAACATGTGTTGTCAGTGAAACACAAAGCGACAGTGGTGCTGTCCGGCACATCAGGATATATGCCTGTAATTTTCTGTGAGATGCCATAACTGCTTCGCATTAGGAGTGTGTTACCAGGAATGTGTGTGTGAATGTTTGTGTGTGT